>NW_022437103.1:855825-966812 GCF_009761245.1 Sapajus apella
GTGTGTGTGTGTGTGTGTGTGTGTGTGTGTGTGTGTGTGTGTGTGTGCATGCGCACATTATAAGAAATTGGTTCAAATAATTGAGAAGGCTGACAAGTCTCAAAATATGTAGCTGACAAGCTGGAGAGTCAGGAGAGCTGATAGTGTAAGTCTCAGTATGAAAGCCAGCAGGCTCAAGACCCAAGAAGAGCTGGTATTTTACTTCATGCATAAGAAGGATGTCCTAGCTCAGAGACTGTTGGGCAGGAAAAGTCTCCTCTTCCCATGGAGTTAACCTTTTTGTCTATGTAGACCGTCAGCTGATTAGATGAGGCCCACCCACATAAGAGAGGATCAACTGCTTTATTCAGTCTCTCTAGTTAAATGTTAATCTCATCCAAGAAAACCTTCACAGAAACACCCAGATAATAGTTAACCAAAAATCTGGTCATCTATGGCCCAGTCAAGTTGACACGTAAAATTAATTATCACAACCCCTCCCCCAACCCTTCCCCACATTACTTATTTCAATAGAAATTATTAACTTAAGGGGAAAACTAGCAGGGGGAACAGAAATGGAAAAAGAAGGGTATGATAGTGTGAGATGGTAATTGCCCCATAAACTGCAAACCTCGACCATACCTCGGCTTTCCATTGAAACTGCTCTCTGTAACCCTAATGTGACAGGGAAGCAGTCCAAACCAATGCCATCTTGGCCCCTGCGACTTGTAATAAGTAAGTAAGTTCTGTAACTTCCACCCTACCGGAGACAATGTGTAAACTAATGCTTATCTCGACTTCTGTGAACCACTTAAGTAACAATTGGAATGTCCAAAGTCCCCTGGCCCTCGGAATGTCCGAAGCCCCTCACCCTCATCCCTGCCCAGGAGGTGGCTTATGGAGTGTACAAAGTCCCGTGGCCCTCGGAATGTCCAAAGCCCCTCACCCTCACCCCTGCCTAGGAGGTGGTTTATGGAGTGTACAAAGTCCCCTGGCCCTCGGAATGTCGGAAGCCCCTCACTCTCACCCCTGCCCAGGAGGTGGTTTATGGGCATGAAAGGTCTAGACATCCTCCTTTTGGGGCCGTGGGTTAGAGAGACGTGAGTCCTCTGCAGCTGCCGGCAATAAAGACCCTGTAATTTGGCCTAGTTTTTGTCTCAGTGGTGATTTCGCGCTCGCTCGGTTACAACGATAGCTCAATATAATTTGTTCATCCTGATGTCCAAGAGGGAAAAATATGTAACTGCTTGATACATGACCATTTATAAAATTAACTGTTTGAATTATGAAAGAAGGCATGGTGATATAACTCAATTTAGTGTAAATATTTTTTAAGTCATGAGAGAAACAGAAACTGAACTGGAAAAAACTGAAATGCCAAGTGCCATTGCACTGAGGGACCTTTTACTATCACATCAGATTATGTTCTCCCCCAACCCCTACTCCAAACAGTTTAGCTTTGCTCTCTGTCCACTTAGAGGGCGTTTGCAAATGCAAGCAAGCATGCTTTTCCTTGGAGACATATGGAAGTTTTAGGTAACCTGCAGCGGCACCTGGCTCATTCAGATTGATTGGTGGTGCAAAGTGGATTGAGACACAGGGGAGCTGATTACTTACTATGAGACACGAGCTGTTACAGTGATGGGAGAGGGAAAGTTGGGAGGAGAATGGAGCTTTTATTGCAGTTTAACAAAGAGCCTAATTCTCAGTCTCCTCTAAGACTGGCACACCGCAGTGCTTGCTCGTCTCTGTTGGCAGGCTTAAATTAGGTGACAATAAATCCTAGTTTCTGTTAGCCAAAGTAACTTTTTTCTTTACTTTATTACCCCCATGCCTCAGATGACCATGAGAGCTAGTAAATACCAATGCTGGAGAAAAATTCTTAAGGTACAGAGATCCCAAAATTCTGTCAGGGCTAAATGTGACCATCTGACAAGTTTCATAGTCAGAATGCTTTTCTGGTTGGAAGATGAAAATATTTCTCAAGCTTGAAAAAGTTACCTTCCATTACTTTCTCTATTTTCTTGATAAGGCAAATCTCACAGCAGAGAAAGAGAAGGAGAGAATAAAATAAAACCCAAACCCAATACTAAAGTGAAGCTGCTTGAGTAGGGAAGAGGGTGGGGGGAGGAGTGCGGGGGTGGGAGTGGGGAGGGGGGAGACAAAGAGAGAGTTTCCTAATCTTAAGTGAAGCAGGAGTGGCTGCAAACAACAGACCTCTCAGACACTGAACTAGGAAGGAAGAGGTGATTTATTCAGCCGGGACCAAGGCAGCATAGCTGCCTAACAGCCAAGCTCAGCTAACAAAGGAAATCTTTGCCTTTATAAAGACTTACAACTCTAGATATTACACGTGACATGGTCTTGGGTTTACAGCTTTAGAAAGTATATGTGAAAGGGTCTTGGGCTTACAATTCTAGAATTTACATGTGAAAGGGTCTTGAGCCATGGAGTTTAAGTAAAAACAATTGATCTTGTTTAAGTAAAAACAATGCCTTCCGGAAAGATTTCTCCACACCCTGCCTGCGATCTATAGGAGGGTGATTAATGTCGTCCACCCAGACTGCCAGCCTTTACTTCTCCTATTGAAATGCAGTGTGTAAGTCAAGGGGGGGATGGTCTTAGAGGCTTAACTTATTAAGTGTCTCCTCCCTCATTAAGCAGGGTCAGCAGATCACACAGGGGGGTATCAGCTGATCAAGAGTTATCCCTCAGTAGTACAGACCAGGCTGTGCTGGACATAGGGTGGCTGTGTGGGGGCCTGTGAAAAAGATGCACACGCCTGTAATCCTAGCACTTTGGGAGGCCGAGTTGGGTGGATCACCAGAGGCGAGGAGTTCAAAACCAGCCTGGCCATCATGGTGAAATCCCATCTTAAAAAAAAAAAAAAGATGCACAAACAATTCAGGAATAAGTTTGCAGGTGTTTGAACCTGCATTCAAGGCCTTAGGCATCCACCCTTCAGTTGCATTATATGCAGTTGACATGGGGCATGTCTGTTGCTCAAGGTCTCACAGACGTCCCACAGAGCATAAAATATCTTTCAAAGAAAATCATTTTTTTTGGTGTGTGTGTGTGAGCTGTTGAATAAACATGAATAAACACGGCTGTTTTTTCACCTGGATGCAGGCAGGCTGAGGTCAAAATGGGCGTCAGCTAAGGGTGTTGGGATAGGAGTTGGTTTTATAGCTTTGGAGTAGGCAATGGAAAGTTACAGCATAGGGCGATTTTTTGCAAGCTGAGAAGGGGTCCTAGGTTTGCAAGCTGGGAGGGGGTCGTAGGGTGTGGAGTCACGAGGTTGACTAAGGTCAGTTACAAAGTCCAATAGATATCAATTAGGGCGGGAATAAGAAACAACAGAGGATGTCTTAAAGTTAAGTGGGCACCACAGGGGTTGATTATTTCTTCCTCTTTTCATGGTTTTCCAGTTACTTTAGATTTTCCGGGAACTCATCTGGAGCATCTGTGTAGGTCACAGAGGTTATCATGGCATCCACGGCACCATCAGTCAGCCTAAAAGACCTTACATTCCTGTCTTTTTATATTAGCAATATAAAGGAAAAAGAAATGATTGAACGGCAGTGGAATATCAGGAAGGGCAGCAAAGAAGGGTGATGGGGCAATGTTTCTCAGGGCTTAATTGAGCAGGATAGGGGGCCGCACGGAAACCTAATATGGGAAAGAATTTAGTCTGCTGGGAGATGTCAGGGCAAAGGGTGATATTGTGGGGTTATTAGAAGGAGCATTTGTTGTATTGGACTGATTAGTTATCACTTGTATGTGATTTTGCAGGAATTGAGAGATTAATCAGAAAACACAGGGTCCAAATAAGAAGAGATAATATCAGAGGACTAAGGATTGGAAGAACCATGACCCCCAGTTAGAGTGTCCAGCCATGTCCAGAAAAATCATTTGCCTGATTAGTGAGCTTTTGGGCTCTGTCTTTTAATTTGTTGATGGCATCATACACAAGGCTGGACTGGTTTACATAAAAACAGCATTCTTCATTTAGGAATAGGCTAAGACCCCCCTTTCCAGCAGTCAGTAAATCGAGACCTCTGGTTTTGGAGGACAACTGCAGCTAGGGAATTTACTTGAGCTTGAAGAAGGGATAGTGATTGAGTTAATTCTGCAATGCTAGCCGAGAAATCATTAGAGAGGCTACAGAAGGTGATGACTGAAGTGGTAAGGCCTGCTATGCCTGGGCTGAGCTCAGTAGTAATTCCTAACCCTACAAGTAAGGGGATCAATGGAATGAGCTGCTTGTGTCATGTCGGGACCCTCAGGGGAACAGGGAGGCTTTCATTTCTGTTGGCAAACTGAATTTTGGGAGCAAGAAAAACCAGGGTACCAGCGCCTGTCCAGTTGGTAAGAAGGCAGGTGTAAGAAGAAGAACCACAGAGGGAAAAAACGTCCTTGGCTTAGACAGAACTGGAAGTGTAAACTGAAAAGATGAGAAAGTGTTCTGCAGTGGCTGGGGTCTTATACCCAGGTACCAAGGGAATCAGCAAGGGCTGCGGCTGTTAAAGCTTGTAGCATTCTTTCTTGGTATGGGTTACTTGTTTGGAAGAAATTTAAAATAGAAGAAATTCTAAAAGATTTCCAGTCATCTGTCTGTGAGATGGGCTTCCTTCTTCTATGGAAGTGTCACTGTGAGACTTCCCAGCAATGAGGAAGGCCCAGCAGACATTTGCAGCAACATCTTATTGAACTCAAGGTAAGGCAGGATTTCTTCTTTTTTTTGGTTACAAAGAGCATAAATCATAAATGTAAATTAATTTTCATAAAATGATAAATTTCCTGTTGATTAAGAAATATACTCAATGACAATTTAAAAACTAAGCAAAAGGATATTTGCAACACATTTAACACTGCCCTCCATCAAAAAAGACATGATAAATAAGGGGAATATAAAATTCTACCAAGCACTAAGAAATCAACCCAAGGCATGAGGAGATCAGCAAAGATGTAAACAGAAAACTCACAGAAATTTGAATTGTCAGTACAGATATGACAAAACGCTTTGTCATTAGTAATCATGGAAATTCACATTAAAACCACAAATTTCACAGTACTCAGGCTGGAAAAGATTTTAAAATTCTGATGATATATGTTGGCAAAGATATGGAGATAGGCAGACATTTATACTTTGCTGGTCAATGTGTAAATTGATATGATCTCTTTTAGTTTGACAATCACTAATAAAATTTATATTGCACAAATCCTTCGAGCTGGTATATACCCTTAGGGTATTCTTGAACATTTATGCCAGCAACATGTAAAAAAACACAATAAGATTATTCTTAATGGTAAGAACTGGAGCCAATATAAATGTGCATCCCTGGAGAATGAATAGATTATGATATATTCAAACATCAAAAAATGGAATATAACACAATAGCACAATGAAAAAAGCAGACATACAGATATCAAATATAGTTGAGAAAAAGAGTTGCAAAATATATATAACTATATGTATGTATGAAAGACATACAGAATAATACTACATGTTTCTCAGAGGTTCATATAAGCTCTAGTTAAAATATGACTAAAGGCATAGGAATGAAAAACATTAAATTCAAGATAGCGTTTTTCTGGGAAAGGAAAATTATTTGGGAAATTTCCAAAGGGGTGTTTAGTTTGTTGACAATGTTTTATTCCTTAACAGACTGTGACTGCACAGATATTCAAGGTATTGTTTTAATATTCGTATGTCTTAAATACAGCAAATTAACTTATTTATTGATTGGTTGACACAGTCATCTATATTTATTGTGTAAATGTTTTGAAATATGTATATGTTATGAAATGGCTAAATCAAGCTAATTAACATTAGCATTACCTCTGCATAGCTTGGGGGTAGGGCATTTGACTGCAAAGCAAATAAATGTTTTAAAATGAAAGTCGTAGTAGCTGGCGATGTATGGTAAAGCTGTTATTCCCTTCCTTTTGGGGCAAAATATTGCTTACAGAAACATTTTCCATACTTTTCTCAAAGCTATATAATCCACTCAAAGATGTAGCAAGAAAAAGTTGTGAAAACAAAAATCTGTTTCGTAGTAGGAAGACGTTACAGCATGGCTAAGTACGTGGAGTATACAAAGTAGATAATCATTTTTGCCATGTCTGTGTTTAACAACCTCCCATTCCATGCTGCCTCTTGGTTAACAGCTTCATTTCCCTCTGAAGGACTCGCACTCCTTCATTCACAACACACATGCTTTGCATGGACCTCTGTGAAGGATGTGACCTCTGTCAAAGCTAGTCACCAGGTTACAGTGACTGGTTCAAAAGATTTTGCAAGGAGTCCTTGGAAAAGGACCCTTGTTTTCCACTCCACTGGCTGAGACCAAGAGAGAATATGTGTGCCAAAGCTGCTTCATCTGGAGAACCGCCTGCTTCTCCAGCTAGTCTAAGCATGAAGGCCGTGAGGAACAGAGCCAAGTGAAAACGTAGGGTGGGAGAAAATAAATTCTGGTGGATTTCTCAGACTTTCTAATCAATCTGTGTCTGACATGAGTCCCTCCAAGCTTTTGATAACTGAAGGTCAATACATCCTCTTCAGAAGCCCTATTTGGCTTTTCTCTTTCTTACCCAAAGTGGTCCTAGCTGATAAATCTTTCAATACTAGTAAAATATCAAAATGAACCCCCTTGTTAGTAATACGAGCAATCGCAATTTTGGCTGAAAGGAGAGTGCTCTGCCCTCCTTGCCCATCCATCTCCCATCTGCCAGGTCATCAGTTCCCTGCCACGCTTTCCTAACCAGCTCAGCGGCGAACAAAGGAAACACAGCTGGCTCCACTCAGATGCAATACCTAGTTCTTTTGTCACAGAATTGCCTCATCAAAACAACCAAAATTGGCTTCTCAGAAATTAAACCCTTCTTTTGACTAGAGACTCTTATCCCAGCCAAAAACACTTGATGAAGACCCAGTGAGGGGGTCATTGTTATCTTCATTTTAAATAAGGGAGGAAAATTAAGGGAAAGAAGATGAGCCTGTGAGGAGGTAATTTGTTTCTTCTGTCAGATGTTTTACAACACAGGGGATGACCTAAATTTAAAGATTTTTTAAACAGCATGTAACCAGACTAATGAAAATCAAAGTTCAAGGGCTTATTTCAATTATGATGAACAATCCACCCATTTGTAAGGATTTATTGACTAACTGGGGAGCATTTAAAATTTGCATTTCACTTGCCACTTTAGAATTTTTTCTAAGAGCATTTAATCTTCTTTCCTCTTTCTCTGTTCTTTAAAAGGTCTTGACTTGCTATTCTTAAATAAAATTATTCTTGTCTGCTTCCTCTTCAGTGAAATGAAACCAACTTTAAATAACTCACCTACACAGCTGAGCTTTAAAACTTTCTGAGCAGCTACTTTCTCTCAAAGTTCCTCCATCTTGTGATGCCACCGATACTCTGTTCTATCTTATTGCATTTCACTCTATTTTAAAGTGCCTTGGTAAGGTCCCACTGCATTAGCTGCTGTGAAATAATTTCTCACTTTCAGAGATGTTTTGTAATGATTTAGGAAAATCTTTGAACCAGCAAAACCATACATTTTTTTCTTTGACTTCATGTTTTATCTAATATGAAAATATTTGCAATCAGTGAATAAAGGTAATGGTACCTGGAGTCTTGTCAGTTCTATTAGTTTTCCTGCCCTAGCATCTGGCTCCAAAGGGACTTTCCAGTCATATGCCTTTGTTCCTAGGTACATTTAGTGTCATTCTGATCTACACGAAGAAGACTGACCCTACATTTCTCAGGCTCTTTTCCCACCTGCTAATTAAGTTTATCCAAAAGGGAGCATTCGTTGGTGAATGGCAAGCAAAAGTAGGGGAGAATCAGAGCCTTTCTTCTTCTTTTTGGGGGCATGGCTTCATCTCCCATATGAACGCTACTTTTTTTGTGAGCCTCTGGTCTGATTCTGGTTTCCACCTGGTAGAATTGACCTTTGGCCTCTGTAAATAGCTCCCCACATTGTTCTGGTCCTATCAGCAGAAACAGCTTTCTGCTGTAGCTGATATATGGTTCATGCTCCCATAACCTATTTGGCTTTGCGATGCTTACAACGTCTGTGGTAACTAGCTCTGCTATTAAGTTCCTTCCACTGAACTACCTGTCATTCATTCTGCTTTCCATACTTGACTCCGACTGATATGTGACTTAAAATTGCATTATATTTGTTATTCACTTAACCCACATATTGAACTTAGTTTTGGAATTGAGGATCCAGAGTCATGGAGGGAAGAATATCATAGAAAAGTGAACCCCACATTCTGCATGAAGTTTTCTCTTGCATCTGCCAATTTCTAACAGCCTGAGAAATCAAATAGAATTTAAGAGATTAAGAAACTAAGGAAACTTTTCAGGACTCTCAAGGTACTTGAGACAGAGAGAGAAAGGCAGAGAAAGAAAGCTCATTTTAGGATCTACTACCGAGACCAGCTTTGTCGTAGAGACCCCCCACCCCAGGCGGCACTGAAAGCATTAAGAAGCAGACAGAAAACCAGACAGAATAGCAAAGTAGGATTATTCGAGGGCCAACAGCCTTCTGAGCTGAGCTGAAAGCCTCAGGGGCTGACAGCATTCTGGGCTGAGGGCCTTATGTAGACGCTGACCCACGTAGTTATTCTCTCTGAACAGGTGATTTTTATTAGCAGCAGGTGTCCTGTGTTTTCTCATAGCCCCAAGATAAACTAGGTAGGCAGCTGGTGTCTGCTTACCACTGATCAAGGACAAACCAGAAAGTATTCTCCACGGGGGAGCCCCAGGGGCAGGTCACATACCCTGTGCTTAAAGAATTGTTTTAACCGGTGTATGATATACATATATTACACTGTCTTGCTACTTTAGAATTCTAGTTTTCCACTTAGGGGAGGGGGACTAGGTTTTCCTTGCCATTGTCCTTCTTAGCAAACAATATAATTTTATCATACACTCAGCATTCTCAACAGTCTACCACAGAGAATGGATCTTGAAAATAGCATAGACGTTTAGTTGAGACCCTAAATGGTTCCTTTCCAGGGATGAGTAAACTGGAAGTAGGCCAGACCTCAAAAAGTCTGAAACAAAATATCAAGACATTCAATCACTAATTAAATCAAGGTGGACTTCCCAAGGTGGTCTGTCAGAGGAAAATTAAATTATATCTGGAGTAATATAAATTACCCAAAGCCTCAATATTTTTTAAAAACTATAATAAAACATATCAAGCATGACAGAATAAAATATCATATGACAAAAAGTCAGTAGAGAAAAAAGAGAAAAAGAACAGAGAAGTAATGTAATAAAATGTCAGATGTATAACTCCAAAATTTGAAGTAATCAGTCAGGCACTTAAAACAACAACAAGTATATTTAACATGTTCAAGAAAATGGAAAATTTCACTGCAGAACTCTAATGTATAATAAGAGACCACTGGAAATTCTAGAGTTAAAATAATTCTTTTATATGAGTTAGTGGCAGTGTGGTTGCAACAGAACCAATTAATAGTGAGCTAACATATAGGACAGCAGAAAATAGGTAGATTGAAACATGAAGAGAGATCTATAAATGCAAAAAATGAGGCATGATAAAATGTCTAAATGAAATCTCAGGAAGAACTGAGAGAGAAAAAGAATAGGGCAAAAAGGATATTTAAAGAGCTACAGACTAAGAATTTCACAAAATCTAATAAAAACACTCAAAATCAAATTCAAGAGAATTTGCAAACCATAGCAGCATAAGTACAAAGAAATTTACATTTAAGTACATCATAATAAAACTACAGTAACCAAAGTCAAAGGGAAAAATCTTAAAAGCAACCAGAGATAAAGAAAGCTTGTTAGTTGTGTTGCCAGTAGTCCCACATTAAAATAAAAAAATAAAAATATAAAGAAATGTTATGAAGGTTAAAGACTTTATTCAACTGTAAATTATAAGAGACATAAATTTCTAAATTGGAAGAAACAATAGAAAGCATCAGCAGCAGATTTGATCAAGCAGAAGAAAGAATTAGCAAAAGAGAAGACAGTTTATCTGACATTATCCAGTCAGAGAAACAAAAATAAAAATAAATTTAAAAGGTGAATAAATTATATGGTACTTACAGAGCAACATCAAAAAAAAGCAATATACATGATATGACAATTTTAGAAGGAGCAGAGAAAGGGGGAAAAAAAAGAAAGAAAGAAAGCTTATTTAAAGAAATAGAAATTTCCGAACCAGAGAGGGAAATTAACAGCCAGACCTATGAATACTAAAGAACACCAAGTGGGTTGATTAGTAAGATATATTATATTCAAGATACATCGTATTAAAATTGTCAAAAGACAAAGAGAATTTTTAAAGTAGTGAAAAGAAAAACACCTCATCACACACAAGGGAATCTCCACAGGATTATCGGTGGATTTCTCAGCAGAAACCGTACAGGCTAGGGTAGATTGGGATAATATATTCAAAGTCCTGAAAAACAAAACAAAAAATAAACACAAGCAAACAACAACAACAAAAACATGCCAATCAAGAATACCCTATCAAGAAAATGTGTTCTTCAGAAATGGAGAGATAAAGACTTTCCCACTGATGAAAGAAGTTAAATTATACACAAATAAATGAAAAAGTATTCCATGTTCATGGATTGGAAGAATTAATATTGTTAATGTCTCCATACTGCCAAAAATGATTCATAGAAATTCATTCCCTTTCTAATGACATTTTAATAGAAGTAGAAAAAAAATCTAAAATTCATATGCCACCATCAAAGATCCCAAATAGCCAAAGCAATTTTGAGCACAAAGAACAAAACTGGAGACATCACATTTACTGATTTCAAATTATATTACAAAGTTACAGTAATTAAAACAATATTGGTATAAAAATAAACACATAGTTCAGTGAAATAGAATAGAGATCCCGGAAACACATCTATGCATATACAGTCAGCTAATTTTCAACAAAGGAGCTAAAAATACACAATGGAAAAAAGGTAGTCTCTTCAATAAATGGTTGGGAAACTACACATCTACATTTAAAAGGATAAAATTAAAATAGTCTGGGAAACAAGAGTGAAATTCTGTCTCAGAAAAACCAAAAACCAAAAAAAAAAAAACCAAAAAATCCTTATCTTACTACATACAAAAAATTAAACCAAAATGAATTAAATACTTATACATAAGGCCTGAGAAGATAAAGTTTGTAGTAGAAAACTTAGTTGAAAACTACTTGACTTGGTCTTGGCAATAACTTTATCTTGGTGTGACATCAAAGGCACAGTCAACAAAATAAGAAAAAATAAATACATAAACATGTGGGTCTGCATCAAACCAAACATCTTCACAGCAAAGTAAACAATTAAAAAAATTAAAAAGGCAACCTATGAGGAATTGAGTAAAATACTTGCAAACATACATTTGATAAGGACTTAATATTCAAAATATACAAGGAACTCATGCAATTGAATAGCAAAAACAAAATACTCAGATAATTTGATTATAAAATGGGCATTAAAACTGAATAGACATTTCTTCAAAGATGGACAAGTAGTCAACAGGAATATGAAAAGGTGTTCAACATCACTAATCATTAAAGAAATGCAAATAAAAGCCACAGTGAAATATCCATGTCTGCTGTGTTGGCTATTACTATAAATAGCAAAAAGAAATAAGTGTCTGTGAGAGTTGGAGAAAAGGGAGGCCTTGTATACTGTAGTAAGAATGTAAAATAATGCAGTAATTAAGGAAAACAGCAATGGAGATTTCTAAACAAATTAAGAATAGAGCTATCACATGATCCAACAGTTCCATTCCTGAGTATGTATTTAAAGGAATTAAAATTAGGATTCAGAAGAAATATCTACATTTTTTTGTTTATTCCAGCACTATTCACAATAGCTGAAATGTGGAAGCAAACAAAATGTTGATTGATGGATGAGTGGATAAGGAAAATGTGATGTATAGGTACAATGGCATATCACTCAGCAATATGTACATACAATTGTATATCATTTCCTTAAAAAATAAGAAAATCCTGCAATTTGCAACAGTAGATGAACTTGAAGGACATTGTGCTAAATGAAGTAAGCCAGACACAGAAACACATATACTGTATAATTTCATTTATATATAGAATCTCATGTAGTAAAATTTATAGTAGCAAAGTATAATAGTGCTTACTAAGGCTGGGGGAGGAGGATAAGGGAAGGGGATGGCTGAACCTTACAACACCTCAATTATGTAATATAAATTATGGAAATCTATATGAGGTAATGTCATAGGTAATAATATTGTATTATACACTTAAAATTTGTTGAGGCTAGATCTTATGTTGCATTCTTTCCCCCCTAAAAAAAACAAACAAAAACAGTAATAATAATAATAAAGGGATTAAGAGGAAACTTCTGGAAGTGATAGAAATGTTTATGGCCCTGGTGGTGAGGGTTACACTGCTGTATATGTATCTCCAAATTCAATGAGATGTATGTATTAAATATATAAAGGTTTTTATATGTAACTTGTATCTCAATAAAGTTGTTTTTAAAAAAGAAATACAATATAAACTTTATGCTGAGGACGTCTGCTTTCATTACTTGTATTTATCATTTTATTTGAGGTTGATAAAAATAGAGATAAAAATAAACCCAAATGTATAAGAATTGAAAAAGAAGAAATGCAATTGTTATTATTTCTGTGCATATGAAAAATAACAAATAGTACATAAGTAAATTATTAAAATTCATAAGTTGACCAGCTGAGTGCCTGGGCATAAAGTATATCAACCAAAGTCAGTTGAATTTCTGTATACCAACAAAATTTGTAGATACTAACAAATATAGTAAATTTGCATATTGTAATCATTTCTTTATACTAACAACATTTATTATTAGAAAGTAGCAATGTAAAATATATCATTACAGTAGCATCAAAAATATCAAATATCTAAGAGTAAAACAAACTACATACAAAATCACTGTGAAAACTAGAAAGTGCTAAGAGGAATTTAAAAAAACACAAAAAAGGGAAGACTATATCTAACAAAATGAACTAAAAAAAATAATATTGTTAAGATATCATTTAACCCCAATATATCTTTATCTATAGATTAAATCATTATCAACCAAAATCATACATTTTTATTGGAAATTGATGAGTTGATTCTAAAACTTACACGAAAATAAGAACCCGAAGTAACAAACATGCTTTTGAAGACAAAGAATAAAGTTGGAGAGCTTGTATTAGCAGATAGCAAGAGTGATTATTCAACTACAATAATTAAAACTGCAGTGTTAAACAAGGATAGAGACACACATAAGGGGAACAAAGTAGAGGATTCATGAAAAGGCTCATACACGTGAAAGGAGACAAAGGTGTCACTGTAACAAAGTGGGACAAGAGTGCTCTATTCCTTAAAAGACGATGAAACAAATCAAGGTCCAAATAAAATTATTTTACTTCATCCATCCGGAAAAATAACTTCCAATGGATTAACACCTACATATGAAAGATAAAAAATAAACCTTTTAGAAAACAATATAGACAACATCTTCAGCACCAATGGGAAAGACAGGATTTCTTAAACAGGACTTAGAAAGCACTAACCATAAGAAAAAACATCAAAGTGAACTTCATTTAAATTAAGAATCCTGATGTTTAAAATAAACCATAAAAATTTGAGTGAAAAGGCTCGGAGCAGAAAAGATGCTTGCAATTCATGTATCTCCCACATATTTCAAATTTTATATATATATATATATGTGTGTATACATATATGTGTATATATATATGTATATATATATATATACACACACACATAAAAATATATATCTATTTATATAAAATATATATAAGTATATACATTCTATGTTATACATTATTTATAATATGTAATATATAGATATAAATCTATATATATCTGGATATAAATCTATATATATATATTACATATTATAGATAATAATGTATAACATAGAATGTAATTCTATAATTATATATTTATTTAATAATTACATATTAAATATAATTATATATTTCAAACTATATGTGTAGTTTTATATATGTAGCCTGAACGATAACTATATATCTTGCAGAAGAATGCTTTCAAGTGTCTAACAAGAATCAGAAAAATTGATCAGTATCATCAATCATTAGGGAGAAAGAATTTAAAAACCACAATGAGATGCCACACGGCACCATCATAAATAGGTAAATATATATATTATATATGGTACCCATGGGTCTACAATAGAAAACTTATAGTAATATGTATTAGTAACACGAGGTAATGGGCATATTAATGCAGTGCTGGTAGGAATAAAAATTTTAAAATCTTTTAGAAAGTCTTTGACAAAATCTACTAAGGCTTAACGTTTCTATGCACTGTGACCCAGCAACTCCATATCTAGGCATGTATCCAGCAGAAATGCATATATACCTACATATAGGTAGGCAATTAATAAGACATAAACGAAATTGTTTCCAGCAACATTAATTACAATAGCCCCAAATGACAAAAACCAAATGTCCAGTAACAATCGAATGAATGTTATGTATATATGACATATATATATTTGACCCTTATTTAAAAATGCTGAAAAAATCTTGGTGACCATGGGGTGCCAAAGTAGTTTTAATACAACACCAAAAGCACTCACCTTGAAGAAAAAAATTGATAAAATATTGTTATACATGTTTAATAAACATATATACATATTTATATAATTATGATGTATTTATATCACAAAAGTCAACTACTGCTACATATAACATACAATAATATGGACATTTCTGACAGACAGAATGAAGACCGAAAGAAGCCAGACACAGCAATGTATGTTATGTGCTTCTACTCATAAAGTGTGAAAAAAACACAAAAAGTAATCTATGGTGATAAAAGTCAAAACAGTATTTTTGGAAGTATAGCGACATGACTGGGCACGAAGAGGGCTGGTTACATGCTATATTAAAGGCTGGCAACTTTTTCTGTAAAAAATAAGATGGTAAATACTTGAGGCTTTACAGGTCATATGATCTCTGTTGCAAAACTCCACTCTGCCCTTGTAGTGTAAACATATCCATAGATAATATATTTTTAAATGATTGTAAATAATTATGAACAGTAGAATATGAATTTCATATAGTTTTCATATGAATTGTGGAATATAGAATTCCTTTCATGTTTTCCAATCATTTAAAAATATAAAAAATATTCTCAAATGGCAGGCTTACAATAACAGGTGACAGGCCAGATTTGACCTCCAGGATGTAGTCTGTATTTTGAGTTAATCTGTACTTAAATGAATGTACTCCCTCTGTAATAATTCATTAAGCTGCAAACTTAAGATTGGTATACCTTAGTACTATGTATTATATTTTAATAAAACTCTTTATTAAAAAATGCTGAGAAAACCCAGGTGACCTTGGATTTGCCAATGGAGTTTTAAAAATAACACCAAAAGCATTATATTTGAAAAAATTGATAAGTTGGACTTTACTAAAATTCAGAACTTCTGCTCTGTGAAAATCCCTATTAAAAGAATGAAAAGACATGCCACAGGCAGAAAGAAAATAATTGCAAAATGTATTTGATAAAAATATATGCCCAAAATATGTAAAGAGCTCTTAAGCACATTAGTATGAAAACAAACAACCTAATTAAAAAATAGGTACAATATCTGAACAGATAGGGAATCAAAAAAGATATACAGATAGCAATGTGTCATATGAAAATATGATCAATATCATGTATCACTTGGGAATTGCAAATTGAAACAACAGGGTACCACTACACACGTATTAAAAATGACTAAAAATAAAACCAAAAGCCTGGCACTATCAAATACTGGGGAGCATGCTGAACAGGAATTCCATTCATTGATGCTGGGAATGCAAAATGACAGCCATTTTAGAAAATGATTTGACAGTTTCTCATAAAGCTAAATATAGTCTTGCTATATAACCCAGCAAGTACTCCTAGGTATTCACCAATTTGAATGGAAAACTTACGTCCACACAAAAACTTTCCCAGAAATGCTTATAACAATTTTGTTTATGACTGCCAAAAAACTGGAAGCAATGAAGATATCCTTTAATAGATGAATGGATGAACAGACTGTAGTACATCCATACAATAAAATACTATTCAGTGATAGAGAAATAATGAGTTATTAAGCCATGCAAAAACATGGATGAATCTTTAATTCCTATGACTGGGAAAAATAATAAAGTCTGAAAAGGCCCAAACTGTCCATTTGTATGACATTCTAGCAAAGGCAAAATTCTAGAGATAGCAAATCAATTGATAACTGCTACTGATTCAGGGATGAAGCACAGGAGAGTTAACACGATAATGAAACTATTCTGAAAATACCACAATGGTGGATCCCTGACACTGTGCAATTGTCAAAACCCACAGAACTTTATAGAAAAACAATGAACTTTAAGGCATGCACACCTTATATATAAAATTACTTAGGAGTTCAGAAGAATTCAAACTCTGATAAAGAGTCTCTATTTATTTATTTATTTGAGATGGAGTCTTGCTCTGTTGCCCAGGCTGGAGTGCAGTGACAAGAACTCAGCTCACTGCAACCTCCACCTCCCAGGTTCAAGTGATTCTCTTGCCTCAGCCACTTGAGTAGCTGGGATTACAGGCACATGCCACCATGCTCGGACAATTTTTGTAATTTTAGTAGAGACATGGTTTCACCACGTTGGCCAGGCTGATCTCGAATTCCTGACCTCAAGTGATCCACCCACCTTGGCCTCCCAAATTGCTGGGATTACTAGCATGAGCTACCATGCCTGGCCAAAAATCTCACTTTATTACAAATAGATAAAACAGCTTAGAAGACTAAAGGCAAAAGGACCTCTACAAGTGCATTGTACTCTAGTTGAAAAGATTATTTTCCCTATAGTGACACAGCTTCACAAATATGAAACTGTTCCACATATATACTGGAATAGAAAAATTAAATGACTGGATGGCAGATGGTGGAAATCGGTTTTCTCACCATTGGAGGGAAGGTTACAGATAAGCAATGGGAGGAGTCTGGAATGATCTACATAGTAATGGATCTGAGTTGTAAACATCAGTATGGTGTTTGGCCTAATAGCAATACATGTGGTTTCATATAGAAAAATTGCTTATACACACACACATACACACATATGGATTAGCATACATATATATACCACAACCTTTCAAATCTATGGATTCTGTATCCATGGACTTAATCAACTGTGGACCAAAAATATTTGGAAGAAAAAAAACCATAATGTTCCAAAAAGCAAAGCTTCGATTTGTCACACTCCAAATATCATATTAAATCCACACAAATAAAGCAATCTATGGGCATTGTATTAGGTATTATAAGTAATATACAGATTACTTAAAATATATAGAAGAATGTGTGTAAGTTATATACAAATACTACACCATTTTACATAAGGGACTTACATATCTGTAGATATTGGTATCTGTGGGAGGCCCTAGAACCAATTCCTGCCATGGAAACTGAGGGATGACTGTATTTCCTTGTTCTATGGTAACAAGTGTAACCTAGTGCTTAGATGTTGTTTTTTTAACAATATTATTGTTCAATGTCTGATTCAACAACTGGAATAGGAAACACACCTAAATGAACCTGGAGCATCTTATGGTGTCAGAAAATAAGAATGCTAAGAACCAACCAACCAGCAAGAAACCCCGCAATGATGGAAATGTGTTGAACAGACACAGGAGCCAACCGAAGGAGCTCCCAATGACCTGTGCTGTGTATAACAGTTTGAGCAAGAAAATAAAGTAGTATTGGATTATAACCCAAAGTGTAAACCTCACATCTGTGAGGCCAGACTGATAGGGGAAATTATTTAATATATGGTCACGTGGCACATAATGGCACTTTGGTCAACAACAGACTATAAATATGACAAGCAGTCTCATAAGATCATAATATTGTATTTTCATTTTGTCTTTTCTATGTTTAAAAACGTTGAGATGCACCAATAATTACCATTATGTTGTAATTACCTGTAGCACTCAGTACAGTAACATGCTGTCCAGATTTGTAGCCTAGGAACAGTAGATATACCATATATCCTAGGTGTGTAGTAGGTCAGTCCACCTATGTTTGTGTAAGTACAGTCTATGAAGTGTGCACAATGGTAATATAGCCTAATAATGCATTTCTCAGAACCTACCCTGTTGTTAAGCAACGCATGACTATATTTAAGCAAACAAGGGAAAAGAATTCTAAAAAGTCATGTAGATATTCCACCTTAAAGGAGATAGAACGTAAAGTTTAGGCTTTGCATAATGACTTCCTCCCAGACAATGCAGTGTGGAAAGAAGGAAGGAGGGTAATCGCCCTATGGAGAGACCTGAAAAACACCACCTCAGCCATATTATCAATATTAACATCAGCAGCGATTAGCTATGATCATAGTATGTACTCTTCATCCCTTGATACGATCTGATGAGAATGGCATTTCACCTCTGTGGTCTTCCTCCCCGAAATACATAAGTCAGGCTATTCATGACAGAAACATCACACAAATTCCATCTGAGGGACATTTTACAAAATACCTAAGCACTATTCCTTAAAACTGGCAAGGTCACCAAAAATGAAGAAATTCTGGGAAACTCTGATAGCCAAGAGGAACCTGAGGAGACATAACAACTCAATGTAATGTGGTAACCTGAATGGGATCCTGCAATCATAAAGGACATTAGGCAAAATCTCAGAAAATTAAGGTATACGGAAACTCTGTATTATCTTCACATTTTTTTTCTTAGACCTAAAATTATTCTAATTTTTTAGTTGATTAGAAGATTATCTTAGGCCTGGCATGGTGGCTCACGCCTGTAATACCAGCACTTTGGGAGGCTGAGGCAGGCGGATTACCTGAGGCCAGGAGTTCGAGATCAGCCTGGCCAATATAGCAAAAACCCGTCTCTACTGAAAATACAAAGAAGTAGCCAGATGTGGTGGCGGGCACCTGTAGTCCCAGCTACTCAGGAGGCTGAAGCAGGGTGGAACCTGGGAGGCGGAAGTTGCAGTGAGCAGAGATAGCGCCACTGCACTCCAGCCTGGGCTTAATGACAAGAGTGAAACTCGGTCTCAAAAAAAAAAGATTGAAAAAGATTGTCTTATGGTTACTGTAGTTACTTATGCTTCCAAGAAGTTTTGGAAACTGCCACTCGAAGTGTTCTGGATCAAATTATGACTCCAGTGTGGATCCTATCATTTACTCTTCCCCCACACTTAGGCTCATTTCATTATTTTCTTTCTTTTTTTCTCTTTTTAAATTATTATACTTTAAGTTCTGGGATACATGTGCAGAACGTGTAGGTTTGTTACCTAGATATACACGTGCCAGGGTAGTTTTTTGCACCCATCAACCCATCATCTACATTAGGTATTTCCTCTAATGCTATCCCTCCCCTAGCCCCTCACCCCCGACATGCCCCCATGTGTGATGTTCCCCTTCCTGTGTCCATGTGTTTCAGTATCTTCTTTACACTGAGAGAATATATAAGAAAGTGGTCCATGTTTACATAAAGGGAAAGCACTCATACTGTTCTATTACCTCAATCATTGTACAGTTTTACCTGACTACTCTAGGAACAGTAATCATTTTTTCTCTCTCTCCTATAACGATCATAGTAACCACATTTTGTTTTGCTTGAGACAGGGTCTCATTTTGTCACCTAGGCTGAAGTGTAGTAGTGTGATCTCTGCTCACTGCAGCCTTGACCTCCTGGACTCAAGCAATCCTCCCATCTCAGCCTCCTGAGTAGCTGGGACTACAGATGTGCCCCACCACACCTGGCTAATTTTTTTGGATTTTCTTTTTGTAGAAATGGGGTTTTACCATGTTGCTCAGGTTGGTCTCAAATTCCTGAGGCTCAAGTGACCCTCCCATCTTGGCCTCTCAAAGTGCTGGGATTACATGCAGGAGCCACTGCACCGAGACTTCCACATTGTTCTTATTAAGGCCTTATTATTAAACTTCCTTGTTCTAAGTTATTCAGTTTATTGAAGCCCTACCTCCATCATTCTCCTACAGAACAGCCAGCCAATACAATCTCCAGTGTGCATTCAGTGTCCACAATCAACACTGGAGTGGCATGATAACTTTATTTCCAATTTTATTGGCACTTTTGTTCTCACCTGAAATGCTAGCTTGAGAGGACATCTGAGTTCTCCTTTTCTTTATCCTATCCAGTGGGAATGCCACTTATTGGTTAAATATATCCTTCACTGGGCTTTTTTTTTTTCCTCCTGTTACTTTATTTGATTATCCGTCATACAATTCCTGGCCTGATATAAAAATATAAGTTTCTGGGGTCATCTAAGACTTGTCTGATCTTAGAGAATTAGACTATTGAGAAAGGCCAAAAGACTAGCATCAAGCCCAAAGGAAGAGTGGCAATACATATCTAATGGGGGTTGGGCAGAGTGGTGAAGAATGTTGAAACCACGGTCAGTTACAGAGCCCAGGTGAAAGAGTGTTCACTGTCAACGAATGGTTAGGTAAGAAATAAGGTAAACTCTGTCAACTTATGGCATAATAAACAATAAGGAAGTTCTTCTTCTAAGAAACTTGTGGTAGTTTGCTTACATTCAAGTCTGGGCTCCAGATTCCAGATGAAGATCATTAGGTTAGGGCCAGGTATGAAGAGCCCAAGGAGTGGAAAATGAGAAGCCTCGACAGTCACAGTGGAATGTGAAGTTGGTGAGGAGCACTGATGCTGGAGGTTCACACCACATCTGCTCACCTCCAGATAAACCGAGCACCGCTTATAAACCCAAGAGTATGGCCTTAAGAAAAGGAGTCGTTCTGATATACACGTGTGTGTTAAAAGTCTCAGATATTCAGTAGAATTTCAGGATCAAATTTCAGTACTTACAGGGATCTGAAGAGGCTACATGTGCTTAGAGGACAGAAAAGAGTTACACAGGACCAGATTCACTGAGGGGAAACGGTCGTTTCTGTTTAATGTGCAGGTGGTTTCCAAGAGATTAAAGTCTCATTAAGGGCATAAAAACTACAGACAAAATTTCTTTCTTCTATTGACTTCGACATAGGCAGGCCACTGCACATTCACTTCTTGCCATACACATTCTTACTGGCGATGAGTGAAATGACATAGAGCACACAGCACCCTCACCAAGTCACAGAGGGCAAAACTTCTTGATAGCTGCAACTGTGAGAAAACAATGAAAAGACTGATGTATTTTCTTTTCCTCCTTGGCATTCTCTTAGACTCTTCCTCTCACAACTCTGTCTCTAGGAGTGTCTCTCAGTCCTCTCTCTTTTATTTCTTCTCCATTCTTCTCTATCTTTTCTGTTTCAAAATTCCTGAGGGAGGGTGTATAAGAGTTTGCTACTTACCAAGAATCAGATGAAACAGCCAAAGCCCTGATGCTTTGGCTCAGGATCAGAAGCTATGTGAGCATCTGTGGTTGCCCTTTATGTACGTACCTGTTACCAAACACACCATATCCTCCAGAGGATCTGACCTTTCCCAAGGACTGCCCAGGACTTCTCTTCAGCCTCTGTCTCTCCCACTTCTGTTTATGTTTCTAGGTCCTATGTCCTGGGTTCTCTTTATGTCATACTGGGTTTACGACAGCCAGAGGTGGGTTTAGTGCCAAATGTACAAACCAGTGACTTTCAGTTGATTTTTAACTTCAGGAATGACTGTTTAAAATAAAATGAAGGGGGAAGTTAAGCGATGAAGGTCCAAGTACTACTGAGTCTGCTAGCCCTCACTTTTGACAACCTCCGAGAAAAGATCTGTGTAATTCTTAACAGCTCTGTGGTGAATAATTTAAGAAACAATTAATGACTAAAGAAAGTTGTAAATTGCCATGTTTAATAACAAAGAAGGAATGTCCTTTTTTATAAAAAAAACAGTTATGATGTTTGATACACATTTGTATACCTTGAAAAATTTCTTTAAAAAAAATTTATGTGATTTAGGGGAGAATTAGTTTTGGTTTTATCATAACCACAACAATGACGGTTATCATTAAAATATTTTAAAAATGTTTATTAAGTATTTTATAGAATTTCATACAGAAATCATTTTAGGTGAAAGACTACTTTCATTGCTAAAAGCAAATATCACATTTTTTCATGGAAAATATTCAGGAGAGATAACAAAGAAGAAAAACATAAACACAATTACAATAAATTCCAGTGTCAGAATATAAATCTGTGGTCTTATTTTTCTCTACATACTCAGCTGTGAACATAATTTCATAGCAGCAAAAGGATTTTAAATAAAAGTATTCATGTTACTTTATAATTTTTTCTATGTAATATATTCCTTATCTAAATGCATCTATAGTTTATCAAAACTGTAATCATGATGCCCATGAAACTTTTTATTCTGTGCTTTTACTTAATCTGGCATATTTTCATCATATACCATAATCTTAAAATTATTTTTAATAACAGCATAAAATACTGTTGAAGCAATATGCTGTAGTTAATTATTTCCATATGTTGGACATTTAATTGTCTCAAATTTGTCATCACTATTTTGTAATGAACATTAAAAAATACATTTTTGTGTATTTTGGATTACCTCCTTAGATTCTCAGAAGGGGTATTACTATGTTAAAGACTCTAAAATTTGTATCACCTGGGCATAAACTGCCAATTTGCTACCCATGAATGTTGTGGCAATTCAGGATGCCAGCTACCCTGTAGAACAAACCAGTTTCAAGAAAAATTTTTGAGTATTTGTTATTATTTTCAATTTTAGTGAATACAATATGGTTATAATAGCATTACATTGCTGTTTTTTAAAAGATGCTTTAATACATTTAAAATTAGATATTTAGTCAACTGTTCACCTACTATTAGTATTTCTGCTCTTGTTGCCTGTTTGCCATACTAACTTATATGGCCTTTTAGTATCAAATATTTATTTCTTAATGATTCCTTAATGTCCTGTGTGATCTTAATCGTTTGTTTTCACTTTTATTTTAGTTTTATGTGACATCAAATTTATTTACTTAATACTTATTAGAATTGTGTGTGCAAGGTATCATGCTAGTTACTTTGAATAACCTGGGGAACTAAATAGATATGGCTCCTTCCATTCCACTGTAAAGTGAGGGACGAAAACTAAATAGCGAAGCAAATAAATTATTGTATTTTTGGAAAAGTGCAATGAAAAAATTTCAATGCTTCTGTGATAGAAAATTTGGAGAGGAAAATGTCTGCTTCAGATAAGATAGCCTTGCTGGGAAGACAGCATTGAAGGTGAGGGTAGAAAGACAAGTAAAGACCTGGAGGGGCAGTTTTTCAAATGTTAGGTATACCAAGTGCAAAAGCACAAATTTTGGAATAAGCATGGGCGCTTTGGTGTACATATAGACCACCATATCTGGTGAAAAGTGAGCCAGGGAAGGCCAGCAGGAGATTAAGAAGCAGAAATGAGATCACGTAAGTCATTGTAGAGTCAGACAAAATAAAAAGAGTTGACATGTAAATATGGTAGAATAAGAACCTCTGAAAATTCTCTCCTTTGTAAAATCAATAATAATTTTTTGAAAAGCAGACAAAATTAGCCAGAATATTTTTTTTTTAACTTTGGAAAGTTTTTAAAGCAATCCGGAGAGGATGTATTCAAGTGAAATTATTTAATCTCAGTAACAGCAATGAGTTTTATGACCTTTTTAGCTTACTCTATTCCAGTTTCTCTCTCTTCAGCTCCATGGTAGACTTCAAAACCAAGTCACTGACAATGTAAACCAGTTGCCTAGCAGCCACCAAACAATGCAGAATGGAGTTAGAGTTCTTTCAAAGGTTCATTCCCAGAGAATTGTCATTATTTGACCTTTCTGGTGGCTCCTAGGCAGCCCCTTCTTATAAGACTGTGTTTATTTCTCTTGTGAGTAGCTCACCCAGGGTGAAAAGTTTCTTTCCTTCAGGGCATTTTCTAAGAACGTTTAGAGGCAATCGTTTAAATGTGTGGCAGCTTAAGGCCATGCAATACTACTAAGAAAAACAATAGGTTGACTAGAACACTTGAAAGGAAAATCTGAGGAAGAGGGGCTTTAAAAAGTTCTGAGATATTCCTGGGAATATGGAAGGTTACACACATACATAGGGCTGCACACATGCTCAGGGCTGTGTACAAGACCTTAGAAAGCCCTAAGCTTTTACTTTAGGTTAGCATTGAGGCACTGCATAAATAGTAAGGCTAAAGCAGACTTGTCAGCTGCAAAGAAGAGTGATGAAGTCATCTCCCAACATTTGCACAGAGCCCACTGCAAAGATTGGGAGACTTACTGGTGCCAGGGATTTGAACAAACATATCTGTTCAATCATTAAGCTAACCAAGCAAAGACTTCAGTCACCACATCCAACAAAACTACAATATTTAAAGAATAAGTTCAGAAAGTTAATAAATAAATAATCAACAACAATTCTTGGAAGTGAGGAAAAGTAACTTCCAGAATTATCATACTGTGTTATATAAAATGCCCAATTTTCAACATCCGAAACAACGCTACCCAGCCCATCTGACCCGCAGCTCTTCCCACAAGTATACAGAGTTGCTCCATGGGACCATTTCTGAAGACCAGACTGTGGGACCTGAGGACCTTCCCTGTGACTCCATGGGCCAGGCCTTTACCTAGAAAGATGGCCATGGACTTGCAACTCAGGGTGGTGTCTGAAGGACAGAGGATGACCTGGCCCTGGAGCCTTTTTCTAGTCTTTTCTGAATAGATCATGGGCCTGAGGCCTCGCTTCCTGAGGTCTGAAGCCCAGCAGCCTCTAGAAGGTAGCCTCCTGATGTTTATTCTCCCAGTAAAATGGTTTTGGGCAATAACTTCTAGATTCTTCCTGGATGATCAGGGAGGCTGTCCGTCTCTGCAGGTGATGGCAAGGGGACCAGGGATGCCTCTAAGCCCCATTCTCGTGTTCTCTATTGTACCTTCTGCCTGCAGGGCAGAGAGATTTAGTTTCTAGCAAATTCCCACGAGGATGTCATATAATTTCCTTTTCCCCCCTTTTACAGATTGGAGACTGTAAGAGTCCAGATGCTGGAGGCAGGTTGTCTAGGTTCAAACGTCATCTTTGACACTTGCAAGCGGGATGACATTACTCAAGTTACTTAATCTTTCTGCACTTCAGCTTCCTTGTCTATAAAATAAAAAGAATAGTACCTGCCGAAAATAACTTCAAATCAGGTATTTTAAGTATGCTCAGCAAACTAAACAAAACCATATCTAAAACACGAATGAAAAATAAAATAATAATGTTCCATCAAACAGAATTTACCAATACAAAAATAGAAGTTATAAAAAACAAAAACAAAATAGAAAGCTTGAGTTGAAAAGTGCAAAAACTAAAAGTAAAAAAATCACTATGGAGGCTTAGGGGAAGTGTGATCAGACAGAAAGATTCAGTGTACTTTAAGTCAGTTAAAAAATCCTGGCTAACACAGAAAGAAAAAAACAATAAAGAAGAAAGAACAGAGCCTCAGAGATATATGGGACATCATCAAGTATACCAACGTCTGCATAGTGGGAGTCCCTGAAGAAGAGAAGTGAAAGAAAGAAGCTAAAGAAGTGTTTACAAAAATAATGACTAAAATCTTCCTAAATTTACTGAAAAACACAATCTCTACATTGTATTAGTCAGGGTTCTCTTAGAAGGATGGCACTAACAGGATATATACACACGCACACACACACACACACACACACACATATCTGTATAAACACACACACACATATAAGAGTTTACAAGTTTTATTTTATAAGCGTTTATTAAGTATTAAGTTACACAATGATTACAAGGTCCTACAAAAGGCTGTCTGTAAGCTGTGGGGCAAGGAGAGCCAGTCTAAGTCCCAAAACCGAAGAACTTGGAGTCTGATGTTCAAGGGCAGGAAGCACCCAGAATGGGAAAAATATGTAGACTTGGAGGCTAGGCCTGTCTCTGCTTTTCATTTTTTCTGCCTTCTTTAGTTTCGCTGGAAGCTGATTAGATTGTGCCGACCAGATTAAGGGTGAATCTGCCTTCCCCAGCCCACTGATTCAAATGTTAACCTCTTTTGGTAACACCCACACAAACACACTCAGGATTAACACTTTATATTCTTCAATTCAATCAAGTTGACAATGTTAACCATCACATACACATTTAAGAAGCTCAATATATTCCAACAAGATAAACTGAAACATATCCACACCTAGACATATCATAATCAAACCGTTAAAAAAAAAAAAAAGGAAAAAGAGTCTTGAGTAGCAAGGGAGAAGCTACTCAATATATACAAAAGAACATCAGCTATATTAATAGCTATTTTATTATAAGAGTAAATATACATTTATAAATATGAAGGCCAAAGAGAAGCAGAATGGCACATTCAAAGTCCTAAAAGTAGAAGATTTACAGCCCAAAAGTTTATATCCAGTAAAACTAATCATAATGAAGAAAAATTAAAAGATTCCCAGTTTTTTTTTTTTTTTTAAAATAGAGAATTTGTCAATAGTAGATCTTTCTACAAGAAATGCTAAAGGTGACTAATAGGTAAATATAAAATAAAAAGTGAGTGATTTTCATGTTTATAACTATTTTTCCCCTATCTGCCCAAAAGATAACTTCATAAAGCAGTAATTATAAATCTGTGCTGATAGCCATATAATTTATAAAGATACAATTTGTAAAGTGATAAAAGCACAAAGGAAGGAGAAGGAATGAGAGAAGTAGGAGAAAAGATTTTGTTAATTATTAAGCTAGGGAATCCTCCCTAACTCATTTTATGAGACCAATATCATCCTGATATCAAAACTTGGCAGAGACACAACTAAAAAAGAAAATTTCAGGCCAATATCCATGATGAACATTGATGCAAAAATCTTCAATAAAATACTGGCAAACCAAATCCAACAGCACATCGAAAAGCTTATCTATCATGATCAAGTTGACTTCATCCCTGGGATGCAAGGCTGGTTCAACATAAGCAAGTCTATAAATGTAATCCATCACATAAACATAACCAAAGACAAAAGTCACATGATTATCTCAATATATGCAGAGAAGGCCTTTGACAAAATTCAGCAGCACTTTATGCTGAGAACTCTCAATAAACTAGGTATCAATGGAATGTATCTCAAAATAATAAGGGCTATTTATGACACACCCACAACCAATATCATACTGAATGGGCAAAAACTGGAAGCACTCCCTTTGAAAACTGGCACTAGACAAGGATGCCCTCTCTCACCACTCCTATTCAACATAGTATTGGAAGTTCTGGTTTGGGCCTAGGGCAAGAGAAAGAAATAAATGTATTTGAATAAGAAGAGAGGGCGTCAAATTGTCCCTGTTTGCAGATGACAGGATTGTATATTTAGAAGACCCCATTGTCTCAGCCCAAAATCTCTTTAAACTGATAAGCAACTTGAGTAAAGTCTCAGGACACAAAATCAATGTGCAAAAATCACAAGCATTTCTATAAACCAATAATAGACAAGCAGCCAAATCATAAGTGAACTCCCATTCACAATTGCTACATAGAGAATAAAATACCTAGGAATACAATTAACAAGGGATGAGAAGGACCTCTTCAAGGAAAACTACAAAACGCTGCTCAAGGAAATAAGATAGAACATAAACAGATGAAAAAATATTACACGCTCATGGTTAGGAAGAATCAATATCGTGAAAATGGCCATACTGCCCAAGGTAATTTATAGATTCAATGCTATCTCCATAAAGCTCCAATGACTTTCTTCACAGAATCGGAAAAACACACCTCAAACTTCATATGGAACCACAAAAGGGCCTGCATAGCCAAGACAATCCTAAGCAAGTGCAAAGACTTCATGACTAAAGCACCAAAAGCAATGGCAACAAAAGCCAAAATAGACAAATGGGATTTAATTAAACTTAAGAGATTCTGCACAGCAAAAGAAACTATCAATAGAGTGAATTGGCAATCAACAGAATGGGAAAAAATTTTTGCAATCTACCCATCTGACAAAGGGCTAATATCCAGAATCTACAAAGAACTTAGACAGATTTACAAGAAAAAAGCAAACAACCCCATCAAAAAGTAGGCAAAGGATATTAACAGATACTTTTCAAAAGAAGACATTTATGCAGCCAACACATATGGAAAAAAGCTTATCATCACTGGTCATTAGAGAAATGCAAATCAAAACCACATTGAGATACCACCTCATGCCAGTTAGAATGTCAATCATTAAAAAATCTGGAGACAACAGATGCTGGAGAGGATGTGGAGAAAAACAAGTGCTTTTATACCGTTGGTGAGAGTGTAAATTAATTCAATCATTGTGGAAGACAATGTGGCGACTTCTCAAGGACCTAGAAATAGAAATTCCATTTGACCCAGCAATCCCATTACTGGATATATACACGAACCATTATAAATCATTCTATTATAAAGATTTGGCTCCCTGCCTATTATTGGTTTATAGAAATGCATGTGATTTTTGCACATGGATTTTGTATCCTGAGAATTTGCTGAAGTTGCTTATCAGTTTAAGGAAATTTCGGGCTGAGACGATGGGGTTTTCCAAATATACAATCATGTCATCTGCAAACATACATGCACATGTATGTTTATTCCAGCACTGTTCACAATAGTAAAGACTTGGAACCAACCCAAATGTCCATCAGTGATAGACTGGATATAGAAAATGTGGCACATATACACCATGGAATACTATTCAGCCATAAAAAGGATGAGTTCATGTTCTTTGCAGGGACATGGATGGATGAAACCGGGAACCATCATTCTCAGCAAACCGACACCAGAACAGAAAACCAAACACTACATGTTCTCACTCATAAGTGGGTGTTGAACAATAAGAACACATGGACACAGGGAGGGGAACATCACACACTGGGGCCTGGGGGGGTGGGGCCTAGGGGAGGAACAGCAGAGGGTGGGGGGATTGGGGAGAGATAGCATTAGGAGAAATACCTAACGTAGATGACGAGGGGTGGATGCAGCAAACCACCACAATGGCTCATGTATACCTATGTAATAAACCTGTACAATCTGCACTTGTACCTCAGAATTTAAAGTATTACAAATAAAAATAATAAATAAAAGAAAAGATTATTCATCATGATCAGGTGGAAATTATCCCAGGGTGCAAGGATGTTTGAACATAAAAAAAAATGACATATTAAATTATATATGTGATATTAACAAAATAAAGAACAAAAATCACATGATTATCTCAATAAACACAGAAAATGAATTTGACAAAAATCAACATTTGTTTATGTTAAACACTAAAAACAAGGTATAGGAACAATATACCTCAATAAAATATAGAACATATATGACTACCCTACAGACAACATCATAATAACATGAAAAGTTGGAAACTGTACCTTTTAGATTGGGAGCAAGGCAGGGATGTCCACTCTTACCACTTCTATTCAACATTACATGGGAAGTCCTAGCCAGACCAGTTAGGGGAAAAAATAAAAAAAAAGAAAGAAAGAAATAACAAGTACCCATATATGAAAGGAAGAAGTTTACTGGTGTCTGGATCTTATATATAGAAAACCCTAAAGACTTCAAAAAGCTGTTAGAACTGATAAATTCAATAAGGTTGTAAGTTATAAAAAATCAGCAGCATTTTTATACTCTAACAAGAAACTATCCACAAAAGAAATCAAGAAAAAAATTTAATTTATAATCACATAAAACTACTTAGGAATAAACTTATTCAAGGAGGTAAACAATTTTATACATTTGTTTATTTTTCTTTTAGTGACTTTTTATTTTATATATATATATATATATATATATATATATATAATATAGATTATGTATGTTTTTTTATTGTACTTTAGGCTCTGGGGTACATGTGCAGACCATGCAGGATTATTGCATAGGTATATACGTTAACGATGTGATTTGTTGCCTCCATCTCTCCATCACCTATATCTGGCATTTCTTCCCATGTTATCCCTCCCCAACCTCCCTACCCCCCTCTGTCACTCCCCTAGTCCCCCACAACAGACCACAGTGTGTGATGCTCCCCTCACTGTGTCCATGTGTTCTCATTGTTCAACACCCATCTATGAGTGGGAACATGTGGTTTTTGGTTTTCTGTCCTTGTGTCAGTTTGCTCAGAATGATGGTTTCCAGGTTCATCCATGTCCCTACAAAAGACACCAACTCATCATTTTTTATGGCTGCATAGTATTCCATGGTGTATATATGCCACATTTTCCTTATACAGTCTATCATCGATGGGCATTTGGGTTGATTCCAGGTATTTGCTATTGTAAACAGAGCCACAATGAACATATGTGTGCATGTTTCTTTATAATAGAATGATTTGTAATCCTTTGGATATATACCCAGTAATGAGATTGCTGGGTCAAATGGAATTTCTATTTCTAGGTCCTTGAGGAATTGCCACACTGTCTTCCACAATGGTTTAACTAATTTACACTCCCAATAACAGTGTAAAATATTCCTATTTCTCCACATTCTCTCCAGCATCTGTTGTCTCCAGATTTTTTAATGATCACCATTCTAACTGGTATGAGATGGTATCTCAATGTGGTTTTGATTTGCACTTATTTATTTATTTATTTTTGAGATGGAGTTTTGCTCTTGTTACTAAGGCTGGAGTGCAATGATGTGATCTCGGCTCACCACAACCTTCATCTCCTGGGTTCCTGGGACTACAGGCCCACGCCACCATGCCCAGCTAATTTTTATATTTTTAGTAGAGACGGGGCTTCACCATGTTGACGAGGATGGTCTCGATCTCTTGACCTCGTGATCCACCCACCTCGGCCTCCCAAAGTGCTGGGATTATAGGTGTGAGCCACCACGCCCGGCCCGATTTGCATTTCTTTAATGACCAGTGGTGATGAGCATTTTTTCATATATTTGTTGAGCTCATATATGTATTGTTTTGAAAAGTGTCTGTTCATGTCCTTTGCCCACTTTTGAATGGGTTTGTTTGTTTTTTCTTGTAAATCTGTTTTAGTTCTTTGTGGATTCTGGATATTAGCCCTTTACCAGATGGGTAGATTGCCAAAATTCTTTCCCATTCTGTTGGTTGCTGATTCACTCTATTGATAGTTTCTTTTGCCATACAGAAACTCTGGAGTTTAATTAGATCCCATTTGTCTATTTTGCCTTTTGTTGCCAATGCTTTTGGTGTTTTAGTCATGAAGTCCTTGCCTATGCCTATATCCTGCATGGTGTTGCCTAGGTTTTCTTCTAGGGTTTTTATAGTGTTAGGTCTTATGTTTAAGTCTTTAATCCATCTAGAGTTAATTTTACTGTAATGTGTTAGGACAGGGTACAGTTTCTGTTTTCTGCACATGGCTAGCCAGTTATCCCAACACCATTTATTAAACAGGGAATCCTTTCCCCATTGCTTGTTTTTATCTGGTTTGTCAAAGATCAGATGGTTGTAGATGTGTGCCTCTGATGCCTCTGTTCTGTTCCATTAGCCTATATCTCTGTTTTGGTACCAGTACCATGCTGTTCTGATTATTGTAGCCTTGTAGTATAGTTTGAAGTCAGGTAGCATGATGCTTCCAGCTTTGTTCTTTTTGCTTAGGATTGTGTTACCTATGTGGGCTCTTTTTTGGTTCCATATGAAGTTTAAGGTGGGTTTTTCCAGTTCTGTGAAGAGGGTCATAGGTAGCTTGATGGGCATAGTGTTGAATTTATAAATTACTTTGGGCAGTATGGCCATTTTCACAATATTGATTATTCCTAACCATGAACATGGAATGTTTTTCCATCTGCTTGTGTCCTCTCTTATTTCCTTGAGCAGTGGTTCATAGTTCTCCTTGAAGAGGTCCTTTACATCCTTCATTAGTTGTATTCCTAGGTATTTTGTTCTCTTTGTAGCAATTGTGAACCAGATGATTTGGCTTTTTATTAGTCTGTTATTGGTGTATAGGAATGCTTGTGATTTTTGCACATTGATTTTGTATCCTGAGACTTTGCTGAAGTTGCTTATCAATTTAAGGAGACTTTGGGGTGAGACATCGAAATCTAAATATACAATCATGTCATCTGCAAATAGAGAAAATTTGACTTTCTCCTTTCCTAATTTAATATCCTTTTTTTTTCTTTTTCTTGCCTGATTGCTCTGGCTAGAACTTCCTATACTATATTGAATAGGAGTGGTGAAAGAGGGCATCCTTGTCTAGTGCCAGTTTTCAAAGGGAATGCTTCCAGTTTTTGTCCATTCAGTATGATATTGGCTGTGGGTTTGCTGTAAATAGCTTTTATTATTTTGAGATACATTCAATTGATACCTAGTTTATTGAGATTTTTTTACCATAAAGGGCTGTTGAATTTTGTTGAAGGGCTTCTCTGCATCTTTTGAGATAATCATGTGATTTTTGTCTTTGGTTCTCTTTATGTGGTGGATTATGTATATAGACTTGCGTATGTTGAACCAGCCTTGCATCCCTGGGATGAAGCCCACTTGATCATGATGGATAAGCTTTTTGATGTGCTGTTGGGTTCTGTTTGTCAGTATTTTATTGAAGATTTTCACATCAATGTTCATCATGGATATCGGCCTGAAGTTTTCTTTTTGTTGAGTCTCTGCCGGGTTTTGGTATCAGGATGATATGGTCTCATAAAATGATTTGGTAAGGATTCCCTCTTTTTGGATTATTTGGAATAGTTTCACAAGGAGTTGAACCAGCTCCTCTTTGTACTTCTGGTAGAATTCAGCTGTGAACCCATCAGGACCTGGGCTTTTTTTGGTTGATAGGCTATTAATTGTTGCCCCACCTTCAGCCCTGTTATTGGTCTATTCAGGGTTTCAAGTTCTTCCTGGTTTAGACTTGGGAGGGTGCAGATGTCCAGGAATTTATCCATTTCTTCCAGGTTTACTGGTTTATGAGCATAGAGATGTTTGTAGTAATCTCTGAAGGTAGTTTGTATTATGTGGAATCTGTGGTGAATCCCTTTTATCGTTTTTTATTGCATCTATTTGAGTCTTCTCTTTTCTTTTTTATTAATATGGCTAGTGGCCTATTTTGTTGATCTTCTCAAAAAACCAGCTCCTGGATTTATTGATTTTTTGAAGGGTTTTTTGTGTCCCTATCTCCTTCAGTTCTGCTCTGATCTTAGTTATTTCTTGTCTTCTCCTAGCTTTTGAGTTTTTTTGACCTTGCTCCTCTAGCTCTTTCAATTTTGTGTGTAGGGTGTCGATTTTAGATCTTTCCTTGCTTCTCATGTGGACATTTATTGCTATAAATTTCCTTCTAGACACCACTTTAAATGTGTGCCAGACATTCTGGTATGTGGTTTCTTTGTTTTCATTTGTTTAAAAGAACATCTTTATTTCTGCCTTAATTTGATTGTTTATCCAGTCAACATTCAAGAGCCAGTTGTTCAGTTTCCTGAACTGAATAGTTTGTGTCCTGTCTTATTTCCCTGAGCAGTGGTTTGTAGTTCTTCCTGAAGAGGTCCTTTACACCTTTTGCTAGTTGTATTCCTAGGTATTTTATTCTCTTTGTGGTAATTGTGAATGGGAGTTTGCTCTTGATTTGGCTTTCTGTTAGTCTATTATTTGTGTATAGGAATGCTTGTGTATAGGAATGATGTTTTGTAATTCTGAGTTAGTTTTGTAATTCTGAGTTAGTTTCTTAATCCTGAGTTCTAGTTTGATTGCCCTGTGGTCTGAAAGACTGTTTATGATTTCCGTTGTTTTGCATTTGCTGAGGAATATTTTACCTCCAATGATGTGGTCAGTTTTAGACTAGGTGCAATGTGGTGATGAGAAGAATGTATATTCTGTGGATTTGGGGTGGAGAGTTCTGTAAATATCTATTAGGTTTGCTTGGTCCAGGTCTGAGTTCAAGTCCAGGGTATACTTGTTAAATTTTTATCTCATTGATCTGTCTAATATTGACAGTGGAGTGTTAAAGCCTCCCACTATTATTGTGTGGGAGCCTAAGTCTCTTTGTAGGCCATTAAGAACTTGCTTTATGTATCTGGGTGCTCCTGTATTGAGTGCGTATATATTTATGATCATTAGCTATTCTTGTTGCATTGATCCTTTTACCATTATGTAATACCCTTCTTTGTCTCTTTTGATCTTTGTTGGTTTAAAGTCTATTAAGGACACTGGCTCACCCCCACAGGGGGTCTCCCTGGTGGAATGACCCCAAGGGGTAGGTGCCCGGAATGGAGAGAATGTGGTGATGGGTCTTGCTCCCTTGGCCCTGGCATTCAGCGAGTGCTGCCGCTGGGGATGTAACACTCGGAGAAATTTTATAGTTTTAAATAGAGTCTCAGGACAGTTGATAATAGTGCATTCTCAATATAATTGTAATTCAGGAATGTCTCAGGTGAAGTGTCATATGAAAATCACTTGCCAACAACAAGAATACTATTTGGAAAGTAATATTTAAATATTTGTGTTAATCGTCATTGTATATTCAGGAAGTTGAGGATTTTTCATTTTGTTTCAGAAGATTTTATACTTATTTCAATGGGATTTAAAGAAAAGTTTGTTGTTGTTTTGAGATGAAGTCTCACTCTTGTCACCCAGGCTGGAGTACAGTAACACGATCTCAGCTCAATGCAACCTCCACCTCCCAGGTTCAAGCAATTATCCTGTCTCAGCCTCCTGAGTAGCTAGGATTATAGGCATGCACCACGATGCCTGGCTAATTTTTGTACTTTTTTTGTACTTTTATTAGAGATGGGGGTTTCACCATATTGGCTAGGCTGGTCTCAAACTCCTGACTTCAGGTGATCAGCCTGCATTGGCCTCCCAAAGTGCTGGGACTACAGGTGTGAGCTCCTGCACCTGGTCAAGAAAATGTTTTTATAACATTTTGGTGATTTCTGGTTGCTTTCCTAAACGGTCTTGTTCTACTTCATAATTAGGAACATTCAGTGGTAATAAATTTGTCTACCTTCTCCACCCCGTAAAGAAACACAATTTTCAAATGCTTTGAATTTAAAGTGTAAGTCCACTTACTCTGGCATACCTCTGTTTAGTTTTTTAATAGAACTATTCTTTCTCTGTGGGCTAACTAGAAATGTGACTGGGTTTGCTGCAGTGATCTGTGCATGCCCTAGACCACATTCTTACTGATTTTATTGAGCACTTAATTTTAATAAGAACAGTAAGATACAATTCCTACTTTCTACTTCAGAGTCCTAAAATCTGTAGTTTGGTATTTAGGTAAGATGAAATGGTGATTTCAGTACTCAGGGGGACATTAATTGTGTAGAATCTTTCATTTCTCACAATGCCTTGTGTTGCTTACTTTTTATCTCTCTCAGATGTCAAGCAACAGTCTGCACTTAATTAGATGTGAGGACGGCTCATGAGGTCTTTCTCTCCTAACCTACAGCTGAGTCTCCTTCTTTTCCATGGCCAAAGCCTCTTTTTGTTGACCTTTTATGTAGCTATCTAAGCTCCTGGTAAGCACAAGGTTGGTGCTGAGACACAGCCCTGACCAAGAACGTTTGTCTCCAGACTACCTTACTTAAGCTTCAAGGACTATAGCCCTAGACTTTTGAAGTGAAGAAGCCAGAAAGTTTTTCCAATAAAGGAAAAAGGGTTTCCTGTAAACAAAAAAAAAAAAAAATGAAAAATAATGTTTCTGACTAGCCTGTTAAATCTACGTTCTAACAAACATATTTTCACTATTGCTAGACATGCTTCCGGCCTCCATGGCTGCTCACATATGCAAGCTTAATTCCAAGCAAAAGAAAAAACAAACAAACAAACAAAAAAACTATGGAATCTTCAGGTGAGAATTCTAAGAAGTTTACCTTTTCCTGTAGGATAGAACAAGACAAATTAGAGTTAATCTGGTTAAACTAATCTACTGGGAAGATCTGGTTACTATCTCCATTCAGGATTATTTTAGTTACTACTGCTATACAACAAATTACGTTAAAAATTAATGACTTAGAGCAATCCTTCTATTTTGCTCACAATTTTGTGAGCCAGTATTGGGTTCATGCAGTTGTGGTCAGATGTCAGCCCAGGCTGAAGAATTATGAAAGTTTAGTGGATTGGGCATGCACCATGGTTCACTCACAAGGCTGGTATTTATTGTCTTTCAGCTGGAAGTTCGTTTGGAAAATTGAACTGGAGAGCCTCTCTATGATCTCTCCATTGTGGTGGTCTCAGTGTGATTGGGCATCTTGCATAGTGATTCAAGTGTCCAAAAGTGAGTCTTCCAGCTTGTGAGATGGAGGCTGCCTCACATTATATGACAGCCTTAGAAGTCACTCAGCATCACTTCTACCACATTGCTTCTATATGAGCCACAATCCTCTCAGATTCAAGTGTAGGGGTGTTAGACTCCCCTCCCATGTCCTCTTTTCTGGCCTTACTCCTCCACCATAGAGTGGTAGAGTATCCTACCACAGAGAGGGAAAGTCTCAGTGGTGGAGGGGTAAGGTCAGAGAAGGGGATGCGGGATGGGGGTGTTACAGCCAACTTTGGAAAATATAAGCTGCCCAGAGACAACACAATATTACAGTCATTGGGTGAGCTTATACTCTAAGAGGTGCCAAGGGGTGCCAGAAAAGCTATCACTTTTCGTCTGTATAATTTAAAAAGGCAGTTGGAACTCCAAGAAATTCAGAGGAAAAGTAGAAGCTGCATACGGGGCCACATGGCTGAGGCACTCATGTGGGTGTCTCAGGAAGCACATGGCCACCAGCAGATCAAGAGGTTCCCCTTATTTCCCACTTCCTGTCACCCTTGAGAATCTGAGCAATAGGCTTAAGTCAGGTGTTTGGAAGAAGGAGAAGAAAATCATTCATTATATCATCAGTAGATTTATAGAAAATATTGATTAGGTTTGAATCTCTCCCTCCCACCTGGATGATGTGATGAAATAATGTGTGACAAACTCCCATGACACAAGTGTGCCTATGTTACAAACCACACTTGTACCCCTGAACTTAAAATAAATGTTAATAAAATTTAAAAAAAATGTATTTCAATGAGCTAACACAATTTTATAACAAAAAAAGAAAAGAAAATATTGATTAGGTTTGATACCCTTGTCTACCTTCCCCACCCCATAAAGAAACACAGTTTTCAAATACTTTGAATTTAAAGTGTAAGTCCACTTACTCTGGCATATCTCTCTTTATTTTTTTAATAGAACTATTCTTTCTTTGTGGGCTAGTTAGAAATGTGATTGGGTTTGCTGCAGTGATCTGTGCATGCCCTAGGCTACATTCTCACTGATTTTACTGATACTACAGAAAAGATTATGTTTCCCTGGATTCTGGACATTAAGAAAGAACTGGGTAGAAACTACATTGAATGACAAGTGATTTACGACTGTAGATAGAGGGAGCGAATGCAGAGTTCGTGAACAAAGTTGGCCAATCATGGAGTGATAGGGTTTCATTTATATTTTCTTTACAGAGGCTTTCACCTCGAAGTAGTATTTCAGCTCTCTCTGTGGGAAAGAGTATTTTTTGTCATGCTTTAGAAACCTTTCCCCATTGGGTCTCTGTGCAGGCTAGCATGGAAATTTCCTGAGGGGACCTTAACTTCTAAAACTGGAGGTGAAGTGTGAGCTTCAACTACTGCAGATGAAATAAAATTAATGTCTTTTTGAGTGAGACACTCTTCCGAATGTCCTGCTCTCTCATTTTATCTTCAGATCAACTCTGAAATATTAATAGTATTATTCTCCCTTTGCAGATGAGGATAGGTTTATCTTTAAAGGACAAATTCCGAGCAAAGTTCTCGTTAGCACTCTATGAGTCACAGTTTCAAAAGGTGAATCAAATGCCAAAGCCCTGGTCTCCATACTGCACTTCAGTGCTTTTTGGGATCCCAATGAAGCTCAGAGGAAATTATTCACTGTTAATATTTTTGTTCTTCTTGGTCTTCTCTAAAGTGCTATTTTAATCTCCAACTCACAGAGGAAACCTTAACATAAAGAAAAACAAAGCCTGTGGCACAAGAGAGGCTGTGGACGTTTCCCTTGTGATCACGCTGAGATCCAAAGCGGGCAAGTCAATCCCAGCAGCCAAAGGTGGACAGAGTCTTAAGACAGTATGAATGAGGTGGGGCTGCAGCTGCACTTCTAAGACTTCAGCTGAGAGACGGAAGAGAAAGGCCTTGGGCCCTTTTACAGATATTACTCCTGTGCAGAAAAAGCAAGTGACAGTACATGACAAACGGGACTAACCTAAAGCTCAGAGGATGAAATCATTTTAGGCCTGAAATGGCAAAGATTAAACGAAGAGCATTCCAGGATTCCCTACATCTCTACTCATATGTAGATTTACGGTAGCTATACAATTAAATGTTAGAAAATGGGATTTGATTTAATACTACTAATTATTTTATTCATTCACATTCATTCATTCATTAAACGCACATTGAGCCTATATGATGTATTAAGCATGGAGGATGTATTAGTACACAAAGAAGGTGTGACCTCCACCTTCCTGGGTAGTCTAGTTGAGAAAGTATGCAATACATGGTTAAAAAGCTATTAATATGAAATTATTCATTTGTATAAGTACTATTAATACAAGGGAAACTCATAGAGTGCAGTGATAAGAATTAACATGGCCTACTCCAAAAGGGTCAGCAGAGAACATCTTGCTATGCGACTGAGACCTGAGTGATATGAGAAGCTGTGATAAGGGCAATCTAGGCAAAGAGAATAGGTCTACAGGGATGAAAGTCTAGAGAGAGAAAGGATGCGTTGCCTTTCAAGAACAGAAACAGTGCATTTGCACTGAATTATGAAGCTCAAGGAGGAGCGTGGCAAGGGTGGGCTTTAGAAGGTAGATTGGGACCTGAGGAATGTGCAAAATTTTGCTTTTATTCTCAGTGAGTCAGGTAGCTGTGGGAGGCTCCCTGAGAAGGGAATGACATGATCTGATTTACATTTAAATAGCCATGTGTGGATAAAATGGATGTTTTATCCTCAGTGTTTTTCTAAGGACTTAAATAATAATAAAATGTAGTGGGGCTCTTTCCCAGAAAGCCAATAGAAAAATCTCACCTCTTCCCTTTTGTTTTGTCTGCAATCATCTGAATCGCTGATGAATAAAATCACAGAAAAAGGAATTCTTGGCAACCAGTCAACTCACGTTTTAACTCATGGTCCTGCAGTAACCAGCATAAGTTCAACCAGCTGGAAGGGTAGCATCTCCTAAAAACAGAAGATAATGAGCTGAGCTTGGAGGAGAGGGGCTCAGAGAAAACAAAAGATAGGGAGTTGGAAAGGAGAGGACATCCAAAGCTTTACTCAAGTTTAATTTCATTGGCGTTAATATGAGAAGTATAATCTATGGAGGTGGTGGTCATTTTTTCCATGCAAGGGCAGTTCTTAATGTTGTGTGGACTTAGTCTAGAGAGAGCTGTCTACGTTGATACATTTGGTGTCAGAGGTGAGATCCATTCCCAAGTGAGAGACACTGGCAAGGCCAAGGCTGCTACTGGCTAAGTGAGTGTTCAGGACAGCAAGTCTAGTATCCTAAGTGCTGAAATGTACACACGAACTCAATAGAAGGCCATTCTGGTAGATGGATTTCTCCTGCCAAGATTTGGATGCAACAGCAACACTGAGTCCAGGGAGACAAGTGACTCCTTGCACCCAGCAGTTATGGATGTGAAGGCTGGAGACTACTTTCTGCCCATCTGATTGATGGGGTGGGAGCTCCCTCTTTACTTGTAGGTCAGAGTCTGTTTGGCTTAGGGCTGGGCCCAGACAGGGTCTGCAGGATTTTAAGTCAATTGCTGGCAGTTGCATGGGGCTGGCAGGAGTTGGAAGCGGTCTTCAATCTTTGCTGACAACTTTCTCTTCCTCTTCCTCCTCTCCCTACCAGCTCTCTTTCCCTTCCTCTCCTCCCTCCTGCTCTAACTCCTCCTCCTTCTTTTGTGGTACTATGCTCCTTGTCCCAATCAAATGAAGACAACAAGGATGATGCATTAATCCTTAATGTAAATAAATATGCCCTTTGTTTGGAGGATTTATTCTGGCAAATTTTTAGATCAATTTCAAAATTGGGCATTTGAAAGGAGGCAATAAGGCTAAAGAAAGCTCCTGGAAACAAAGTTTCCTATTGGCACGGGCAGCCAGCTTGCGCCTGACAGGTAGATAGAGTCCCAGAGTCTGCAGGAGATCTGTTCATGGGTCTGTGCACTAAAATATTCAGAATCCACTGGCAACATGGAGTATCCTTCTCTAGCAACTTTGTCTCAGAGAAGTCACCATTAAGATGCATAAGGATGTCTCCTTAGCACAAATGCTTACGAAGTGCAAGACTAAGCTGGGCTGAGAGGGACCTAGGTTATTAATCAAATTGTATGTAGGGTCAGGGAATAGCCTAGATCTACGGCTTGGCTGTTCTATGGCTTGCTCAGTGTTCATTTGCTTTGGATATAGCATTGGTATGTTGCAGGGGTCAGCGGTTAGTCTAGGTTGGAATCTTCAATGGTGTGGGATCCAGTGACTTCTGAAAACAGGAGGGCCACTATTTTTTCTGTCTTTCAACTCGAGAGGAACCCCAAACAAAGCTTGCCTTTGCTTACAGCATGTGTTTCAAAATATCAGGTCAAAATGTACCCAAGTGCAATGGAGTGATGACAGTCTTTTTTTTTCTTTTTTTTAACCGTAAGGTGTAGTAGTTCTTACTGCTGTATATATTTGGGGTAAAGCCTAGACTAGGAACAGCTTGGCACTGACTTGTTGCTGTGAAACTACAATTCTTCAGCAGAGAGCTTTCTGTGCAAGAGGAGGTAGCAAATCATCTCCAGTCTGGGCATCAGGCCACATGGAACTACCAGTGAAACAGTGCATGAGATCATTGTATTTACTTCTGAAAACACCCTGTCCAGGACTGCCCAACTGCTCACAAGAAGAAGGATGAGACTGAAGTTAAGAGAAGCCCCCTATAACCATAACAGCCACGGAAAAGAGATCTCTAACACTTAAAGTCCTCACATAGAAAGGGAATCTGATCTGTGGTGCCTAGTTCAGGGGCAATGGCACAGAAACAGGCAGGATGAAGACTGCATCCTGATCACAGCCCAGTACACTTTTCATCCTACCTGATGGGAGAAAGTGGGAATTTTTTTTTTTTTTGTATATTTGAGATCACATTTATTTTTGTTTTACATATTGACTTATGGTCCTTGAACTTTCAGGAGTTATATACTCTCATATAGTGACATAATTCACCTAATATTTTTCTTCAAACTCGTAGTTCAATAAGTTCTTCATTCTTTTTTTTTTGTCCCGTTTATTTTATTGCATTTTAGGTTTTGGGGTACATGTGAAGAACATGCAAAATTGTTTCATAGGAACACACGTGGCAGTGTGATTTGCTGCCTTCCTCCCCATCACCTACATCTGGCATTTCTCCCCTTGCTCTCTCTCCCCCGCCTTCCCACCCCCCACCATCCCTCCCCTATTTCCCCCCAAGTGACTCCAGTGTGTAGTGCTCCCCTCCCTGTGTCCATGTGTTCTCATTGTTCAACACCTGCCTATGAGTGAGAACATGCCGTGTTTGATCTTCTGCTCTTCTGTCAGTTTGCTGAGAATGATGGTTTCCAGGTTCATCCATGTCCCTACAAAGGACCCAAACTCATCGTTTTTGATGGCTGCATAATATTCCATGGTGTATATGTGCCACATTTTCCCATTACAAATCATTCTACTATAAGGACACGTGCACACGAATGTTCATTGCTGCACTGTTTACAATAGCAAAGACCTGGAACCAACCCAAATGCCCATCAACGATAGACTGGATAGGGAATATTAAATACAGCATATTTCTAAGTATCTTTGGCTAACAGTTGTGTTATTAAATTATACTTTTGAAGGTCACAGACTCAAATGATCCCAAGAAATGGGATGAATATAAGATGATAGGGAGCAGCGGAGACTTTGGTAAACTGGAGAAAACGTGTTAATCTGAAGTCCAACCATCTGGCAGTCAGTTCTGACTAATGGTTTCCATTTTAATAACTGGGGTCAATATTACCAGATTTTTCAAAGTTTCAGGAAGACAATGCATCCAGAATTTAAATGACGTATCTTATTTTTAAACAATATTGTGTAATTTTGCTGAAAACATTGTGCAGACAGCATCTACACACATCTGTAGAGCTACACCTGCCCCGGGGATTGTTTGTAACCTGGCTCTTTGCAAATATAATGGTTATGTATGGTAGCTCTCTGGCACACTCTAATCCAATCTAATTCTCTGTGGGATCTAGGTCTGCTGGCAAGAATAGCAACAAAGTGAGTTTTATGCACAGAAAATAAGATTGTGAATAGATGACCTGGCTGCAAGCTTCTTAGATATTAGAATAATGTGACAGATTCTCATCCCTGGAGATAACTCTGTGTGACTATGTGTTTCATCCCTGGGGCTTCCGGAACCAATGCATTTTACAAGACCTGAGCATCCACATGATCTTTGCTTTAGAATTTACTGACAACCATATATGATGAGCACAAACTAGTGAGTTCTCTGTATTCTCAGCCTAATCTGATTAAATCCCGATGTCCAGTGGGCCGGGCTACAATTGCAACTGACAGGTCATCCAACTTTAAAGACAGCTTTCACAGTCTGAAGAGGGCAAAGCAGAAGCTCCATGCAGGGACAGCGGCACAGGAGGCAAAGGTTAGACATCACACTAGAGGCCCAGCTGTGGGTTTCTATCTCTATAGGCTCTGGAAAACAGCTCTTGATTTTACTGAAACATCTCAGCCCACTACTTTGAGAAAATGCATCTAAATATTTCATGGGCAGCTCAGCCCTTCTCGGAGTCTCCACAGGAAGCTCAAATCCTTCCTCTTTGTCTCATTAATTCACAAAATGTACTTTATTTCACTCGCTGGAAAATTCCTTTGTTGGAAGAGGAGGGGAAACATTGTTATGAAGAAAACAGAATTCAAAATGTTACCCCAGCCTCTGCCTGAGGGCAGCCAGATCTCAGGGAAGAGCCTAGTGAGAGTGTGGGCAGTCTGTTCCAGTCCCTCCCTGCTGCTCCATCCTCTGTGGTCCAAAAGAGGCTGGAGGTGTGGATGGACATCCTTCTAAGACAGAGACCTCTGAACACCCAGGAGCTGGGAATTGGTGCTGGGGAAATCTCAAGCCTAAATCTTTAAAATATCCTTAGTAAGGAGGCCCAGGAGAGAAGGACACACACACCACACACACACACATGCACGCATATGCACACACACAGGCACATAGCTGAGCCCATGATTGTTAGTGCTGCCTGTGGGATGCTGTGCTTGTCTCAGTGTTTGGTGGACATATCTTTGAGTCATGAAACAACAGACATGATGGGTCCATGGCCAGCATCGCCTCCTGGCATAAACTCTAGTTATCACTACTCTCTTGTGAAGCTCAAAAGTTGTTGGAAATGTGTTCCTTTAGACTTTAGATCCCTGATAGAACACCCGGGCCCAGTGTGAGGGCACTGAGCCCCTTAGGTGGCTCTCTCCTTGCCTCAGTGTTCTTCAGAGTGAGCAAGGGCTAGTGGCAGGCATGGAAGTTATTACCAATGCATTTTTAATGTGAATCTGTGTCTCTGACTCTAACTCACATCATAAAAAAGAAATCAGTTCACATTATACCTGTTCCTGTCGTCTAGGCCTCCTTACTAAGGATATTTTAAGGATTTAGACTTGCTAAATAACCCTGAATTGCATTGCTAAATCCTAGAGTGGTCCCTCTACCCATCTTCTTCAGGCCAAAGGGAGAACCATCCCTGCAGAATCCTTGACCAGGACAAGCATACTCCTTCCACTCATCAAGGCAGGAACACAAGGTCACAGAAACATCATGGGATTTGTCTACCCTCCTCCCCTACCATATTGGCCAAATGGAGATTACGTTATGCTGAAAAATATGTGATCCCCATATCTCAGTGGTTTACAACACAAAACATTTCTTTCTCACTCATACACCATGTGTTTAATGGATGGAACATGTGTTTATGTTCCATACCTTTCTCACTCCAGGACCAAAGATCAGCCTAATTTGGAAAAGAGCTTCTCAAGTTTCAGTGTATGAATTGCCTTAAGTTACTTGAACTCATATTTTATTAACCAAAGCAAGTCACCAGGCCAAATCTGAATCCCTGGGAAGGGGAAATATGATACTCTTGGATGAAAGAATAGCTAATACTTGGGAATGATAATATAGTATTTTACACCCATATTCCCTGCAGGGTATACGCTTCCTTGGGAAAAGGAAGTATAAAGCTCATAAAACTGTCTATTCATTAATCTAACATTAATTGAATACTTAACATATTCTAGAAATAGCTAGGCATAAGAGATAAGAAACTAGGACACATTCCTACTCTTAGAAAGCTTATATTCTAGCAGGAGGGTCAGAAGACAAAGAAACATGTAAATGTGTGGTAGATTTGTAATTAAATCTGTGGGAAACAGTACAAAAAAAGTAAGAGAGGAAGCAAGTTCCAGGGCGTGTATACGTGTACACGTGATGCTTTCTTTAGGCCTGAGACGTCGTGGATTGGCTGTACGTGGAAAGATGGCATGATCCAAGTGACATTTTAAAAGGTCACTCTGGCTGCTGTGGACAGAGGCAGAGGAAAGGCATGAGATGGGGGTTTCTCTGGTAATTCGGGCTAGAGCTGGTGGTGATTTGGACCACGATGGTGACGGTGGCAAGTGGTGTGAGAAGTGGTCAGATTCTGAGTATATTTTGAAAATAGACAATGGATTGGCTGATGGGCTAGAAAAAGAATTTGAAGAAGCCTTAAATATTTTGTCTTGTGCAATTAGAACAGATGAATTGAATTGATAGGGATGGTGAGCTGCAAGAAGAAAGGTTTGGGGGTGAGAGGTGCAGGGCAGCCAGGAGTTCAGCTCTGGTCATGTGAAGTTTGAGCCTGTTAGACGTTCAAGTGAAGATGTCACATAGGAAGTTGTAAATGTGGTTGTGTACGAGGGCAGGTATTTAAATTTTGGAGCCACAGTTATTTTGTAGTTTTCATGAGGCAACATGAGCTCATTCAGGTATAGTGTGGGCAAAGAAATGTTCTGAGGTCAGAACGTTAGAGGAGAAATCAATGAAAGAAACTGGGAGGGAGTGCCCAGCGAGAAAGGAGTGAAACCAAGTGAGGAGTGTCCTGGAACAGACAGAGAATGCTCCAAGGAGGAGAGAATGACCAATGATGCCCCATGTGGCCAGAGAAAACCACGCAGCCACTGCATTTAGCCCATGGTGACAGAGAAAAGCTGCGGAGGATTTCTAACGGGAAAGTGGCACAAGATCGCTGTCTTTCGAATCCTCTCTGCTCTAGTCACTGAGGAGTCTCAACTTGCAGACTGAGCTCACCCAAGCCTCTACTGACTCTGCATTACAGGCTATCAGCTGGCTTAGACTCTTCAGCCTGCGGAGTTTGAAGTCACTTTTGGACAGCTGGGCCTCAGGCACTTGCTAATCCACTGAGCAATGTTTGTTTAATCACATGTAATCCATATAAAACTGGCCCAAATACAGGGAGTTGCATTCAGATGTAAAACTAATGTGACATCCAAAAAGCATTGAAAAGGAATAAAATTAGTTATTATGAAGGGCTTGTTAAGAAGTACTAAAGGGGGATTACTTACTTTCTCAATGCCAAAATTCTGAAATCCCTTTTCTGAGTCTCTCTCCTACTCTTTCACTTAATAGGCACTGAAACTGCAGCTCAATCTCTCCTCTCACATCTACAAACTCCCATGAATGCTTGGTAAACATGCCCTAGGCTGGCTGTTGCTCTGCATCTTTTTCACTTCTCTGGATTCTATTGTCTATTTTTTTCCTATCATTCATAGCCTCCTGCCCTTTCTAATGTAGACTGACTTGGCTTTTCTAGGTGGTCCTTCCATTTTCTTCCCTACTATGACCAAGATTAATAAAGCAAAGGCCAAATATCTGACGAGGCAAACACAGAAATATTAAAAGGAAAGGAAAGTGGGAAGCAATGCACAGTTATCCATTTCAAGGTGCCTATTTGTCCTACATGTGAAGTGACAGGACTCCTTCTTGGATTCACATCTGTGACCAACTCCCCTATTGGGTCAGAAGTCCACACAAAGATCACCCAGTAAAAGTTCTCAATATACCCCTCTCTGGGTTCCTGTGTCTGCCCAGGTCCACAGAAGGATCTCTAGCCAGAAGTGTGGCCCATCATCCTTTGCCCTGATCACTGCTAAGAAATTAGACCCTGCTTCTGATTTGACCTATTTCTCCTCCCTTTTGGGATGTGTGGATGGGCTAATTTTCCCCCTTTGAGAATTTGCCAAAAGTAAAAACAACAATCCCAACTGCCTGTCACTTAAACAAGAGGAGATGTATTAGATTTATCAGAAAATGCGTAATACAAGAGAGATAACAATATGAGGTTAACATCGAGTCAAGAGATTTCAACTCCAGTCAAGTTAGTTCTTCCCAAAATAATTTTTTGGCTCCTGTTCTGTGGCTGGCTTGCTGGATCCACTACCTGATGCCCAGAAAACAGCCAGGAAAGAGAATCAGAGGCCCCGGAGGAGTCAGAGCTACAGCCCTGGGGTAGCTTCTGCAGCTCTGCGTGTGTGAGTCCGCCCGAGAGCTTTTGTGGGATGAGAGACTGCAAAACTCAAAATGGTGTCTGGCTTCTCCCGCCTGTGTTGTGTGTGGTCTGTTCTAGGGTGGGGGTGGGGAGGAATGGCTACCTCCATTCCTGCAATAGCAGGAGGGCATGGCAGAGGTGAAGCCGGCTTTCAAGTGAAATTAAGGAGTGAGGAGTAGGGTCTATAGCTGATGATCCCCATTGCCGCCTTAGTCCCTCCTGGAAATCTGCAGTGCCATCCTTAGCAATCAAAGCTTATTTAGTATCCCTTTGAACACACAGTCCTATATCCCCCTAGACTGAAAATGACAGCCATTTCCATGGTTACAGAGACTTATTTTCTAGGAAACAACGCAAGATGTTCCAAAATAAATAATCAAAAAAAAAAAAAAAAAAAAAGGAAGTTATGGCATGTGCGTAAGAGTGTGTGTGTGTTCTGTTCCTTTGTGCCCTGACCCCTTCCAATATTCTATTCCAAACATAATTGTGCTCACCCTCACGAGACAGCAAGCTCTGTGAAGATAGGAATTGCATTTGCTGCACTCACTACGTACTCTCAGAGGAGATCCTAACCATCCTTATCACCAGAGTTCTGTCCGCTTGAATGAACACTTCCATGCTGTCTTTTGGTGCTTCAACCACCATATTAGAGGCTCACAGATAATCTAGTGCCTGAGCTGAATTTGAGTTTGCCATATCTTTGGGGTTGTTTAAGATTTGGACCACCTCTCAGATTCCATAAAGAATAGCTTCAAGACACTCAGCCCCTTTAGCTCATAACCCACTTATTTTCACCTTTATTCAGCAATAGTTTGAGGAACAAGCATAAAAATGGTAAAAACTAAAAAATGAGTCAATATCTGATCTGAAAGATCTCAGGATTCGAGGTAAGCAACAAACAGTGCTGAATCCTGGATTTCCCTTTCCTTTTATAACTGCCCATCAGAAAGTGTCCTGACGTTCTCTCTTGCCCTCATATAGACTGGGATGGGATCGTAGTGAGGGCATGAGAGGGCCAGGGTTTGCCAGGAGCAGGCAACAAGGCTATTTCGTTGTCTGGGAGTCAATGTCGATGGGAAGTAGGGATGGGGGTAAAAAGCATACACCAGGAGGCAAGGAGAAGTTTTCTCAGGAGTTTAAAAGCATGTCTCTGACAGATTCAACCAAATACAAGACGACTCTAGAGTAAAGCATCAAGAACACAAAGGTGAAGACCTACATATTCAGTAAGGAATTCTGCCGGTCACTCTGATTTGTTTTATCGAGGATTGTTTATATACTTTGCCCTGATACTGATCTGATTGTGTTAAGCATCTATATAATTCCATCATGGGACTATACTTTGATATTTTTAACTCATTTCTTATTCATGTACGTTTACATTTATATCATTACTCTTTTTTGCTGTTGTTATAAACAGTGCTATAATATGCACATAGCACTACAACTTGTGTTCTAGTTTCTTAGCATTCCCAAAATTTGGATTTGTTAAGTCAAAAGTGAAGACATTTTTAATTTTGACAGAAGGTAAAGTTACAAAACCTACCAATTTTGTAGTAAAGTCTCATCAACCAGTAAGTGACTTTCATTATACTTAGAAACAGTAGGCATACATCATTTGTAGTTTTACTCATCTAATATGTGGCAATCTGTATCTAATTACATAAATTGATGCTTATGAATAAAGTGTGTTAGTTTCTCACAACTTAATAACTTTGGTACATCTTTTTGTAAAAGCTTTAATAAAATTTTTGACTCTTTTTTTCTTACTAAGTTGGCACTGGTATTTTTATTTGCAAAAATGTTTTGTATATTATTGGTAAGGGACATATGAATGTTTTATGTTTTACAAAATGTTTCTAAGATAGAAACCATGTCTGTTTGCATACAATGGCTTTTCTGTCAATTTGCACATTTCCCAGCCCAGAGTGGACGCTCAATAAACGTGCTAAAGACGGAATAGATGCACAATGATGTAAAGGCTGTGAACGCAAAAGCTTCTGCCTGACTGCAACCTTTTCAGCATTGACTTACTAGCTGTTGCCTCCTTGTCTATCTGAGCCTCAAGAGTATGTCTTGTTTTATCCACAGGTGAAGACACTTTCTCCTTGGTAAATCGTCAGTCTTTCTGGTACATTCCTCCCAGATCATCGATGGGACTCTTACCCACGGGAGCACAACTCTTCCTTTGCAGCCTGTTAACTAGGAATGATCATTGTCCAAAGAAAGTCTTCAGTGATAAAATACACAATTACTTGTATATTTCAGCTTTGTTCTGTTTGTAATGATTTGAACAATCAGTAAGATACTTGATGATATTTTTTTTGCATTTAGCTCATCATAGATGGTGTCCTCCAGGTATTTGTGTGTCGGCTCATTCAGGTGAAATGTCCTCCGCCTGGAGAAAAAAAAAATTCAAATGTTGATTCATCCTGAACAAAATATAACCATTAAAGCCTAAATATGACAATTCTGTTGTTCTTAACCATCCTAGATAGTAAGGAACACTGTAACACACAAAAAAAGTCAAACAACATTTTCTTCAATAAAATAATTCAAGCTTTGAAGGTAATTTTAGCCTCTTCTTAACATTCCTGGAAAAAGCCTGACTTGTCATCTCCTGTCCAGAGACAAGGCTCATCTTGGTGCTGATACAAACACAGTTATGACTTCTCCCCTAATAGCTGAAATGTAACTTGTCAAACATTGGGCTGGACAGTGAATCTCCTGCATTATGTCTCTCTATGAGATAATTTGTGAGACACCTGACCTACATGGTCAGCGTATGAGAGGAGGCAAAGCACAAATACATTTCTAAGGATGTATACCTTTTTAGCAGGGGGCTTGCTGAAAAAATAAGGTTCTGATTCATTTTCTCATATAATAGTTACTTCACTCAACCTCTAGGGGTGAGAGTGGGGTATCCTCAGCGGATTGGGAAAGCAAAAATTGTGGGGACTCCAGGAAGCATTTTCTTCCCATTAAATAAACAAAAATCTATGGCAGAAGATGTTAAATAATTTTATAGAAATTCTATTTACTTCAGTTCATCCAGAAACTCTTACATACCTAATATGTTTGAAAGAATGCACAGGATAAAGAAAAAAAAATTTAATTTTCTGCATTGGAAAAATTGAGCCCTAATTCATAAGAATACTATACCATAAAGAATATAAAGATGGTGTTAGGTTCAACTGAGTTGAATTCAAGAATGACGTTTTTAAGCACATAATGCATGAAAAGCACCACAGAACATAAAATAAACAATTCCTTGTACCCTGGAAATTTACTGTTAAATTGCAAAGTGTCTATACAGCCAATAAACGCCTAGGAAGTTCATGAATCTAATAATCCCCCCAGGGAACATGAACCTATGACAGCACAGGACTCTCTCCATGGGGCTAATGGAGACTAGCATTCTAAATCACAGCTTTAGTCTCTGTAAGCCTTAGCCTCCTTGGCCGAAATAATTTTTGCCATTGCTATGTGCACCAACGAGCCTGATATCACCATGCCACTGCAAAGAGAAAGATGTTAGGATCCTACAGGACTCCATGCAATGCTGTTTTTCAAGGCAACAGGAACAAGCAGGACGTACAATATGTCTCAATACTGCCTTTAACACTCCTAGATTAAGAACAAGTCATCCTTATCCTACTCTATCACCTGGATTCTCAGGGATAATCCTTCCTGTCTTAGTATACTTTGGCAGTATTTTGCAAGCAGATCTCTTTGTGACCCAAAACAGGGAAAATCAGAAACATCAGAATTATAGCTTGATTTCTCAACAAGGACAGAAACTGAGGAACATGTTAGGTGAGAAAACCCGTGACCAGAGGCTTGCTCAGTATGGATGCATTGAGTAGAAGTAGATGTCAGGACCTTTGGGAAAACTGAAGGCTGAAGCAAGTCAGAATTGAAGTTATATTTTTAGGTAGAAAATATAAATTATTATGAGTTCCACATTTTTTTCTAAATCTATCCCTGCTCTGGTTCATTTTGACCTAAACATCTTTGGAATGACTGAAGGCAAAATGTCTTAAAAGTGTTTTCTTCCTTTTTATTTGAGCCCAGGTATAATCTGATATTATGAAATATTCTACCTTAAACAAAAAACCAAACCAAACAAACAAACAGCAGCTTTGAGAGTTGGGACTTGGAGAGCAAGACACTGAAGTCAAATAAGAATCCATTCTGAATACTTTAACAGGAAAAGGTATGGCTCAGGGTTCAAACTGGGCAGGGGTCGGGAACACAGGGATGTGCATACATGGGGAAAAGCTGAGATTATTTCAGCTATCAGGAAAGCACAGTACTTATTTAGAAAGGAAGTGAAGCAGAAGAATAGACCCATATGAGCTGCGGGGAGAATTTACTTAGATAAAATACTGTTCTACATCCTGGAAGCTGGTCAAGACACATGGTTGGCTCCTGGCTCTGACTTCTGATCTTGCCATGTTTAATTTACTTTTATCTTTCTGGCTCTGTAAATACAGTTTTAAAGATGATATTGAGGTATAGAGGAAGGCAGTGGGAAAATCTGCAGTCACCGCATATTTATAATTTAGGGGGGACCCATGCATTATGCAAAATGGTTCTGTTCTTTCCAAACCAAAGTCAATGTATGACAACAGAAGGCTTTCCCATGGTTCTTCCAGGGAACAGAAAAGAGAATCATTTAAGACAGCTAACGGAAAGGGACACAAACCCCATCCCCAAACTTCTGCCACTGATTTTTTTTGTCTGTCCATCTTCTGCTTTTAGGAAAGTTAGGCAAGGGGTAGGCATGGCCAGCAGGATCTGAGTCGGAATGGAAAATGGAATATCTTTTATCTTCAGTTATCATTCAAGGTCCAGAAGGCAAACAATGAATGTATGTTGTTTGAAGGTCATGGAACTTAATTCTGCATTCTAAACATGGCCATCAGACAAGGGGGTGGAGATGACATGAAAGTCATGTCCTCGGAAAAATATTGGAAGCCTTACATAGAGAGAAACGTGGGTCTTAGTGAACTAAGTATGTCAATAGGAAGGGGAAAAAATTAGGGTAGGCAAATAAAAGGTGGTCACGGAATTTCATTTTCTATGATCCCATGTACCTGGTTGATTTGTGATTGCATGGGTTTGCAAGAGCTGAGTATGTTTATTCAAAGGGTTGGGCAGAGCAGCTCTTCCTTACCTCTATTAAAGGCCCACGTTTTCCTTGCCATGCCAAGTGGAGATTTCGGAAGTCATTTTCTAGGAGGAAGTACAAAGGAACAAGAAAGAATTATCCATTAAGTACATTCAAGACCCAAGTTTACTAAAGGAGAACTTTCACTGCCAGTCTCTAGCCATGTTGGACTTCCCAAGCACTTATATGTAGAAGTATGAGTTGTGCCCTTGTCTGTGTAACTTGGCTTGGAAGTTGCTCCTGCCGCACTGGGCTCAGAGAACCCCTCGCTTCTAGCATGCTCATGGCCTAGCACACACAGCTTCTTTTAGATGCGAATTCAGAAAGGCAGGCAGAAATACCAAAACATCCAAATCTCAGGATAATATGAGGCTTTGAAGGACATATGATTTATCTTAAGTAAAGCATTCTGAATTAGTGTGTATCCCTCAACTTCATGGGTCCCAACCCATTCCTCTGCCTCCCAAGTTGTATTCTCAAACTGCATCATTTAGTCCACTGTAGGTGAACATTGCTTCAAAGTCTCTGGGGTCCTTTATTCATAGATGCTGATGCCCAGGCCTCCTTCTGTCTATGATCGTCACAGTCCTCACTCTGGAGGGGACTGTCTTAGATGAAGCCTTCAGGCTTCTTTCAATGTTTTGAAGTTCCTATTCTTGTACCTTGGTCCTAAGCACTAGTCCTTTCTGTTTGACCCATTGAATTTGCTTAAAATGCATTCAGACAAGCCAGGTGGTAAGGGTATGACCCTCTTGGCAGACTTCGGCTTTTTCACCTGAGCCTAGACAGACATCTGGGACAACCCCTACTATGGGAAATGCCATAAGTCTCTCTTCTGTCCTGTTACCAATCAGGGTAGTGGCTGCTTCCTCTCCTTGCCTGATGGCTCTTGTCTCATCACGCCCACGCCACTCCATACCCCGTTGGAGTCTAGCCTCCTTTCCCACAGCCTCACAGAAATCTGCTATTCAGCTACTGGCCCCAGACACAGACAGGCATTTGAGATTTCTCTGCACTGTTTGACAAGGTGGGCTGCCCGCTCCTTGAAACTCTCATCCTTTGCTTTTCTTAACATTACATGCTCCAAGGTGTTCCTCTGTGGCCTCCACTGGTCTCCTTTCCACCAATGGCCCCACCTCCACCACCAACTATTGACGTTCTCCAATTTTCTTCTTGCCAGGTGGCTGAGGGTTGGTATAAGGTAGTTAAGCATGTTTGCTCCGACACTCAACTACTTGGGTGTGAATCCCAGCTTGGTCACTTGCACTCTTGGACAAGCTTTTTAGCCTTTTGTGAATCAGTTTCCCTGTGTATGGGAGAAATAACTCTAGTGCCTAACTTACAGAACTATTCTAAGCATTAAATAAATGAATATATACATAAAGTGCCTCAAACAATACCTGATCACACAGTGAGCACTCAATGCCTATATTCTGTTCTGATTATTAGCCTCTCATCCTTTCTAAGAGTTGTAACTACCAGTTTTACACTCTTAAACCTATTTCAGTAACTCAAAACCCTCATTTAAGTTCCAAAATATATTTCCATTTTCCGCATTCCTGGATATGCCAGAAGAACATACAAATCAGCATGTTCAAAACTAAACTCATTACCTATATCCTAAAACCAGCTCTTTTCCTACATTTCACATCTGGGTTAATGATACTGCCGCCCTCTGGGTTGTCATAATTAGAATTCTCAGAGTTCTTATCTGTTACTCCCCCTCTCTCACCTTCCACAATTTTGTACCAAACTCTGACTATTTGTCTTTCAAAATAGTTCTTAAATCATTTTGTAATCCTTCTTTAATGTCAAACCTTCAATTCAATTCCTTATCATCTCTCGCTGATTATTACAATAATTTTCTTTCTCCAATTTTACTCATTTCTCTAAATCTATTTCTTTAGAAAAAGCAATCATGTTTCATTCCTGTTCTTAAAAAGTAAACAAATAGGCCGGGTGCAGTGGCTCAGCCCTGTAATAATCCCAGGACTTTGGGAGGCCCAGGTGGGCAGATCATCTGAGGTCAGGAGTTCAAGACCAGCCTGGCCAACATGGTGAAACTCCGTCTCTACTAAAAATACAGAAAATAGCTGGGCATGGTTGCTGGCGCCTGTAATCCCAGCTACTCAGGAGGCTGAGGCAGGAGAATTGCTTAAACCCAGGAGGAAGAGGTTGCAGTGAGTTGAGTTGGAGCCATTGCACTCCAGCCTGGGCAACAAGAGTGAGACTCCATCTCAAAAAAAAAAAAAAAAAAAGAAAACGTAAACAACAAATAAAACAATAGCAACAACAGCAGTACCTTCATGAGATCTCCAATGCCTAAAGGGGGGAATTACAGCCTATATTCTATCTCCAAAAACTACCCTTGACTACTTTCAACTCACATCTATCGCTTTTTACCTAAGTATCCAAATCTCTAGTATTGAAAAGGTTTATAATTTTGTGAATAAGTCATAGCTTTCACCTTTCTTTGCAACTATTTCTCCCATTTTCTCTATTTGGCAAGACCTACTCAGGTTTAAGGTCCAGAACAAATATTCCTTTTCCCAGGTAGCCCCTCGACACTCATCCCAAAGCCCAAGGCACACTACTGGCCCGATTCTGAGATCTGTCTGCTCTTTGTACAGCCCTGCCTGCTGAACTTGTAACAGCACAATGATATTTATTTCTGTCTAGCTCTCTTAGCTGTGGTATCATAAAATAACGATCTTTTATCCTGTGCATTTGACATGGCTTCTGGCTCATATTAACACTAAGTGGGAATCTGTTGGTTGTAATTTTCTAGGAGTATTTGTTCTTCTTGCAAGTGTCCCTGCCAGGGCTTTGCCACTGGGTTTGCCCGGTGACTCCTCCTTTTTGGCCAAGGCAATTCTTGGTTTCTGCCTAGTGCCTGTGTGCTGGAAGTGGGTCCTCTTAACTCATTGGCATTGTCACCATGATGGATACTCATCTGAAAATGGGAAATTTTGATTACTGAGTAAAAATTTTGCCTCTCTGAGTAAAACTAATTCGGCTAATGAAAGGTTTCCCACTGAGACTCACCTAAAATTCATATTTACACAATTCAATGCATTTTATGAAAAGGTACAATATTATACGTGTCCGGATAAGTGCTTATATCCTTTTAGAAATATTTTGGTCCATTTTGCCTAATTTGGAGGATTTCAAGTATTTTTAGATTCAGAAGTCTTCCATTTATGAATTTTACATTACATCATATACAATTCATCAAATGCATTTCTTTTGGTGTTATGGCCTACATTTTGCTCTTTACGGGCTATTTTAGGAGACTTCGTGCACTATGTGGACTTATAAAGCAAATCAGCTGACACCCAACTTGCTATTTTAGTGGAGCATTATACTTTGCTATTATGAATGAAATTACCTTAGTTGCTATATTTTAATCAGTAATCTATATCACAAAGTGATACTTAAAAATAGCTATAGTTACACCCCATAACAATTTAGCTTAACACTTTTAATTTGTAGGTTATTGCTTTCACTGTCAAAATAGTATACACTCATTAAATAAAATTTGGAAGTATGATAGGAGTAAGAAAAACGTTCTTAGTTATCATTAAAAGTTCATAATATTAACATATATTACTCTCACTCTATGATTATTGTTGCAATTTTTATTTAATATTTTATTGAATATTTTATTTCATATTATCTTTATTTTTATGTAGCTTTTACTTATTTGGTATTGTGTTGATACAAACAAATATTAATAAAATATATGAGATATGAGGTTCACCATGCAATTGTAGTTCATTCATATTCACTGTTGAACATTACTCTGTTTTACAAATATTCTGAGATCTGGCAATTAATTCTATTGATTGATATTATCATTTTATTAAAAGAAAGATTTATTCCTATAATATTCTATGAGTATTAACGATAATCAGATGTATATTTATGTGGGGAGGAGGTAGAGCAAAGTTCTGTGACCGAGGGTACAGTTATTTCCAAATGTGTAGGTCAGAAAACAATCTTATTTCCAGCTCTGTTAGTTGAGGTAAAATTATTTTCTAAATAACATTCGACAAGTATGTAAACACTAGCTGTTCCACAAATTTTTAACATTTGCTCTTTTGGGGGTTAAATCCAATTTAATGATGATTCATTATATTTTATAGAATTAACATAAAATAAACTGTGTATAATTTGATGAGTTTCACAAATACATACACTCTTGAAGCTACCACTACTCTCAAGATAATACACATATCTATTTTACTCCACGCCCAAAAATGTTCTCCTGTGCCTTGCTAATCTAGTCTTGATGGCCTTCTCACTCTGCCTCCCCATCCCTAGGCAACCACTCATCAATTTCAGATTCGTGTGCATTGTGGAGATCTATTTAAAAATGAAATCATGCAGTATACAATTTTTGCCAGGTTTTTTCTTTCACTCTACTTAATTATTTAAAAACTGTTGTATATGAAAACAGTCCATTTCTATTTATCGTTGGGTAGTTTGCTATTGTATAGTTTTATATAACAATTTGTTTTTGTGCTGAGCAGTTATTCACATTTAGATTGTTTTCAGTTTGGGGCTATTTCAAATAAAGTTACATGAGCTTTCAAATACAAGTTCTTGTATGTTTATATGCTTTCATTTATATTGGGCAAATACCTAGGATAGAATGACTGAATTATAAATTAGTTTGTTAGCTTTTGAGAAAACCTCAAAAATATTTTCCAAAGTGTATATGCCCTTCTACATGCTTTCCGGCTGTGTACACAATTGCCAGTTTCTCCACTTCCTTCTCAGCACTTGGCATGCTCCGTCATCTTAATTTTATGCATTCTAATAGGTGTGAAGTGGTATCTCATTGCAGTTTTAATTTCCAAATCCCCAATGACTAACGATGCTCAGCATCTTTTTCATGTGCTTATATGCCATATCTCTTTTTCTGAAATTTTTTGCCCATTCTTTTTACTGGGTTTTAAAAATTGTTATTATTGAATTTTGATACTTCTTTATATATTCTGGATGTAAGTCATTTAACAGATTGATGATTAGCTAATATTTTTCCCCAGTCTGTGCTCGTCACTTCATTCTGTTTATAAATTCTTTTGTAGAGCACAGGTTCTTTGATGACATCCAGTGTTTCTTTCTTTTTTAATGTGTAGATCATATTTATAGCATTTGTATTAAATATTAGTTTCCTAGGACTGCTATAGCAAAGTGCCACAAAGTATGTGGGTGGCTTAAAATAAAAATAACTGAAATGTATTTTTTCACAGGTATGGAGGCTAGAAGTCTGAAATCAAGGTGTCAACAGGGTGGGTTCCTTTGGAGGATTGCGAGGGAGAATCTGTTCTGTACCTCTCCTAAGCTTCTGGTGGTTTGCTGGTCATCGTTGGCATCCCTTGGCTATTGGAAGCATAACTCTCATCCCTGACTGTCACATGACGTTCTCCCTATGTCTCTCCTCATTGTCTTCTGTTTGTGCATTTCTGTCATAGCCACATCTCCCCTTCATACAAAGGCTTTAATCATATTGCATTAGGTTCCCTTTAATGAACTTATTTCAACTTGATTACCTATGTGAAGACCTTATTTTCAAGTAATATCATATTCTTAGGGGTTAGGACATCAACATTTATTTATTTATTTATTTATTTATTTATTTTGTGTGAGGACACAATTCAGCTCATGACAGTGTTGTAACTAAAATACTTTGGCCTAACTCAAGATCACAAAATTTGTTTTGATGTTTTCTTTCTAGAAGCTTTATAGTTTTATGTTTTAAATGTAGGCCTATATGTATTTGATTATTGTTTGTGATGGGAGGTATGAACTAAAGTTTTTCTGTTTTTTTAAGGCCTGTTGTTACTTTTGCATATGATTGTCTAAGTGTTTCACCAGCAATTTCTGAAAATCTATTGAAAGATGCTTTTGCATCTTTGCTCAAAATCAGTTGTCCATATTTGTGTGGGTCTATTTCTGAACTTTATTTTGCCTATCTTCATGTCAATGTCACACTCTCTTGACTATTCTAGCTGTTCTTTCTAATAGATTCTCTTCAAATTATCTCATCCCCTCTGGAACTCCAATGGATCTTATGTTAGATCTTTTTATCTTGCATGTTTATTAAATTCCTCCCCATTTTTTTGTCTTTGTTACTGTTCTTCATTTTTTATGCTTTCATTTGATCCTATCCTTTAATTATTTAATTTTTTATTCAGCTTTGTTATTAGCTGTTTAACTTAGATATTGAATTTCTAATTTTAATTACTCACTGTGTTCCCTATCTGGAACTTCAATTTGATGATTTCAAAAGTCTAGTTCATTATTTTCCATGTCTTTTTTTTTCAAAAGAAACATAGTTTCAATTTGTTTCTTCAAGCTTATATTCCTAAAGAATAATTCCGTTATTAGATATTTTGCAAATCTGATTGGGCCATGTTGATTTTCCTGCTCTTAGCTCATGGTACCTTGTCACCATACTATGCTTTGTTTTGCTCTTTAACCAAGAGATCTCATTGCTAGAAACTTGATCTATGGGAATTCTTTGACATCTGTTTTGAATTGTCTTTGCTCCAGAGAAGATTTGATACTTTTGTCAGTCCTGAGGTTTTGCGTTTGTTTCATTTCCTTTTTTTTTTTTTTTTTTGGTCACTTTCATTGATTAATTTAAAAATAATTTTTGCTATAATCAACCAAGAATGTTTAATAGTTTTCAGCAATTATGTTCATTAAGTTATCAGGGTCTCTAGACTGCCTAAAACATATGTATCCAGGGTTTTGTTTATTTGTAGCAATTTGTTAATGACTCATGTCCCAAGAATGCAATTAGGTAGTTAATATCTTCAGGAAAACGTTTGAGCCTCTATCTTCACTGGATGTTATGCTCAGTACTGATGTTACTAGGAGACTTGTAAATATCAACCTTGAGATTTGCATATGCTAGAGATGTTGATAAATTAATGTTTTCCAAATCATTACTATCTTTTTAATTTGCATTTTTATTTTAGATATGATATTTAGCTTTCAGTGTTTAGTTTTTTTTTTAAATTATGGTATCTTCTATTGAATTTTAGCTTCAAAGGCCCTCTCTGCAGAAGTTGAGTGAAAATAAAGTTCTACATATTTTAGATCTACTGCTTTATTTTTGAAAATATATAATTTCACAGGCTTCAGGAATTCATCTTTTTGTGCATATAAGGATCTGAGCAAATGCCTATTTGCTGCCTCCCCTAGGAAGGAGCCACAGAAATCAAGCCCACTTCTCTCCTTTTTGTCTTCTGCTTATTTATTCTCCTAGAACTCAACATAAAGGCAAGACAAAGAATGCTCTGAGATGCAATTAGCAAGAAAATAAAATAAAGGGTATTCAATAGAAAAAAAAGGAAGTCAAATTGTCTCTATTTGCAGATGACATAATTGTATATTTAGAAGACCCCATCGTCTCAGTCCAAAATCTTAAGACGATAAGCAACTTCAGCAAAGTCTCAGGATAAAAAAATCAATGTGCAAGAATCACAAGAATTCCTATACACCAATAACAGACTTAAAGAGAGCCAAATCATGAGCTAACTTTCATTTATAGTTGCTACAAGGAGAATAAAATACCTAGGAATACAACTAACAAAGGATGTAAAGGACCTCTTCAAGGGGAAGTACAAACCACTGCTCAAGGAAATAAGAGAGGACACAAACAAATGGAAAAACATTCCATGCTCATGGTTAGGAAGAATGAATATTGTGAAAATAACCATACTGCCCAAAGTAATTTATAGATTCAGTGCTATCATCAAACTTCCATTGACTTTCTTCACATAACTGGAAAAAAAACACCTTAAACTTCATATGGAACCAAAAGAGAGCCCACATAGGTAACACAATCCTAAGCAAAAAGAACGAAGCTGGAGGTGTCATGCTATCTGACTTCAAACTATACTACAAGGTTACAGTAATCAAAACAGCATGGTACTGGTACCAAAACAAAGATATAGACCAATGGAACAGAACAGAGACCTCAGAGGCAATGCCACACATCTACAACCATCTGATCTTTGACAAACCTGACAAAAATAAGCAATGGGGAAAGGGTTTCCTATTTAATAAATGGTGTTGGAAAAAATGGCTAGCCATGTGCAGAAAGCTGAAACTGGAACCATTCCTTACAACTTATACAAAAATTAACTCCAGATGGATTAAAGATTTAAACATAAGACCTAACATTATAAAAACCCTAGAAGAAAACATATGCAATACCATTCAGGACATAGGCATAGGCAAGGACTTCATGACTAAAACACCAAAAACATTGGCAACAAAAGCCAAAATAAACAAATGGGATCTAATTAAACTTAAGAGCTTCTGCACAGCAAAAGAAACAATCATTAGAGTGAACTGGTAACCAACAGAATGGGAAACAATTTTTGCAAGCTACCCATCTGACAAACGGCTAATATCCAGAATCTACAAAGAACTAAAACAAATATATAAGAAAAACCAAACAACCCCATCAAAAAGTGGGCAAAGGATATGAACAGGCATTTTCCAAAAGAAGACCTTTATGAGGTCAACAAACATATGAAAAAATGCTCATCATCACTGGTCATTAGAGAAATGCAAATCAAAACCACATTGAGATACCATCTCATGCCAGTTAGAATGGTGATCATTAAAAATCTGGAGCCAACAGATGCTGGAGAGGATGTGGAGAAATAGGAATGCTTTTACACTGTTGGTGAGAGTGTAAATTAGTTCAACCACTGTGAAAGACTGTGTGACATTTCCTCAAGGACCTAGAAATAGAAATGCCATTTGACCCACCAATCCCATTACTGGATATATACCCAAAGGATTATAAATTGATCTATTATAAAGACACATACACACGTACATTCATTGTGGCACTGTTTACAGTCTCAAAGACCTGGAATCAACCCAAATGCCCATCGATGATCTACTGGATAAAGAAAATGCGGCGCATATACACCATGGAATGCTACACAGCCATAAAAAATGAGTTCATTTCCTTTGCAGGGACATGGATGAATCTGGAAATCATCATTCTCAGTAAACTGACGCAAGAACAGAAAACCAAACACCTCATGTTCTCATTCATAAGTGGGTGTTGAACAATGAGAACACATGGACCCAAGGAGGAGAACATCATACACTGGGGTCTGTTGGGCAGTGAGGGGCTAGGGGAGTGATAGCAGTGGGTGGGGTAGAGGCAGCAATCCATCATGACATGTCTATATGTGACAATCCTGCAAGAACTGCACATGTACTCCAGAACTTAAAGTAAAATTAAAAAAAAAAAAAGGATTGCTCTGAGATGGTTGTTCTACTCATAAGGAAGATACTACGACTTCCTGTACATTTACTTTACTTCCTCTAAACATCTATGTTTTTGAATACTATTTTGAAATTGACTTTTTGTTTGAAATGTCTAAAATAGGCTAGATAGAAAAAATATGCCTAAAGAAATATAAAAAAAGGGCTAGGCACAGTAGCTCACACCAATAACCCCAGCACTTTGGAAGGGAGAGATGGGCACATCACTTGAGCTCAGGAGTTTTGAGCAACATAGGGAGACAGCAGAATTCCCAATAGCTGTTAAAATCCACATATAAAAATTTTTATAAGTTTGATGTACAGCGTTTCAAAGGAATGTCTCATTTATAGAGAAGAAAAGTAGTATCTCACCCATTGTTAGGTTCATGGCAGACACCCTATAATAAAAGTCAGAATAATGAAAGAAAAGCATACAAATTTATTTAATATAAATTTTATGTGACACAAAGTCCTTCAGAAATGAAGCCTCAAAGAAACAGGGAAATCTGTATATGTTTATGCATAGGTTTGATGAAGAGTGAGCAGATGTGTAGAAGTGTACTTGGAGGACGAAAGGCTGTAATCTCATGGTAATAAGCAAGGGGACACTCAGCAAAGCTTGTTTGTCCAGATTCTTCTTGGTATTGCTGTATCTTCAGATGCTTTTTTCCCCCAGGTATAGGGAGGACCCCTCTGAAATGGGAGTCATATGACCTATTTTCAGAGGAAGGTCAGATAGTTAATTTATGGCATACTATAGGGGAGAAAGGTGAGAGAAGGTGAAAGAGACTTTCCTGCTTTTGAGGTGTTTTCAATTTTCTTTAGTTTAAGACACTCAGTATGCCAAGGTGCCATATTTTAAGAAAGTGTATCCTGGATCCTGTCAGAGTTAGCAAATTATTATGAGAAATTAGTAGATTTGGTTTAGGCAAATTGGTCTGGGATATCAGTTATGAACTCCTCCCAGGGTCTACACAAATTCTGTGACTTTCTCCTCAGGAAATGGTTGGGCTGAATTTGATCTCTGCAGGTTCCCCATATGCAACACTGTGACCTGCAAAGCCTTTGTTATCTGTAGTAACAGGGAGGATGTCCTCTTACAGTCCTGAATGTGACCTTGATGTAGCCTGTAAGAGTAGAGGCGTGGGAAGCCATCTCTGAGGATACTGTCTATTTCAGTATTTGAAACATAAAGCATTTTGAGCACTACTTGCCTAACAGATTCTTATTAATGATAATGAAAACTGCCCATATGTTGATATTATTCTTGTGAAAGGTTTCCAGATTCCCTAAATCAAGTAGGTTAGATGACTTCATGAGAAGTTGCTAGCATTAATCATTTTGAATGATAGTTAATTTTATAATATGATTTTTTATTCACTAAAATAGTAATTAGAAATTGCTTATTTAATTCAATTCAACCCATGCCTGGCCAGCTACAGAGGCCAATGTAAAGCTGCTGGGCTAATACCCTTGGAGCCCATGGCTTCAGCCTGACACCTGTGTGGGCAGGGCCAGTGATTGTGGGATGCATGCAGAATGGCTCATGCTGGCCATCGCTATCATCTCTCCTTGTCCTGACACTCGTGGCCAGGCCCCATTGGTGGCTGGGTACTTATCCTGAAGCTCTGCTATTATGGGGCTCTAGCTTTGCTAGGAAACTCACCCTTCACCTATAAAGAGATTTTATTTTTCAGCTTTTTTGTACTCAAACTTGAAGGGGTTTCCACCCACTAAATGTGTTTCTTATCTGTCCACTATTGTCCATTTTCAGTGCTTCTTTCTTGGTTTAGGATTTATCATAGAAACTTCTTTTGCTGGGGTCTACTTGTTCAATTTCACCCTATAACTTCTTTGCCCACTAGGGCTGGGACAAACCTCTCTAAGACACAAATGTCCTTTCGTCCTTCTGCTAGGGAATTCTGGAAAAAGTCAGATGCTTGCAATGTCTAAGATCTCTTGTGACCCAGCTCATGCATATCTTACTGGTCCCTCTTCTTTTTGCTGGTCTTCACAATCCATGTTCCAGCTAGTGAGAAGAAAATGCCTCTGTTTCTCTGATGTTCTACTTTTGTGAAGAAGACTCCACTCCAACCAAAGCGCTTCCCCATTAACCCTCGTTGTAAAGCTGCAAACAAACATTGCATCCTTTGGGAAGCTTCTTCTCTCACTCAGGGTACTCTTTGACCCTGCTTAGTGATTTGTATGTGGCTCAATCATGCCTTGTCTTTCATTTCTCATGCACATCCCTCACATGGTACAGGGCAGTGATTAGCAAAGACAGGTTCTCAGCCAGACAGTCTGAATTCATATCTTTACTGTACTACCGCTGATAAGCCATGCCATCTTGGGAAAATTATATTATTTGAGCCTCTTCCTCATGCTCCTTTGTACAACGTACACTAATGGTATGCAACTCATAAGGGTGACATGCTAATTACATTAGATAAAAGACAAAGAGTTGAGAAAGTCTGAAAACAGAGTGAATACCCAGTAAGTGCTACTTTTTTTTGTTGTTGTTGTTAATTTTCAGAATGTTATTGACTGGGCCCAGTAACTCATACCTATAATCTCAGCACTTTGGAAGACCAAGGGAGGAGGATCGCTTGAACTCAGGAGTTCCAGATCACCTTGAACAAGATAGTGAGTCCTTATCTCTACAAAAAATTAAAAAAAAAAATAGCCAGGCATGGTGGTGCACACCTGTAGTCCCAGATACTTGTGAGGCAGAGGCAAGAGAATGTTGTGAGCCCAGGAGATCAAGGCTGCATTGAGCTGTGATTGTGCCACCGTACTCCAGCCTGGATGACATAGAAAGACCCTGTCTCAAAAAAATAAAAATAGAAAAGAACGTTGCTAAATAAATTGAGCACACATTCCATTTGGGACAGTATTAATGATCAGCATGTGACTGAATAGTCCCAATCTGGCAGAGAATACAATGATATATTTGGTTAGTTTTCACAGCAAAATTGTGAGGTAGGTGTCATTATTATTTCCATTTATAGATAAGGCTTCTCAGCCTTGGCACTATCAAGAGAGGTCAATAATATTGCTCTAAGACATAGAATGAATATATGGATAAAGTGAGATTTGATTCCAAGTGATTTGACCCCAGAGCTTTTACACTTTACTACTATCCTAAATCTTCCCAAATACACTATGATGCTTCTCCATGCATATTTGTTGAATGAATGCATTTTTTAAAATTTTATGAAAATGAGGTGGTCTCTATGGAGATCTAGCTATATATGGTGTGAGGAATCATAGGAATATCATGCCCCAAAAGAACTTCGGCATTTTGCAATTTCTGAAATTCATTGCATTAGATATGAAAACCTTTAGGATCCTGGACATACAGCTAAAGCTTGGGGATACCACAGCTAAAAATACGTGAGGTATAAGGTCACATGTCTGGGGCAGGACTGTAAGTTTTGGTACAGGAAACAGAGAAGGGGTGAGGATGCAGGAGGCAGCAGAGAGCAGGAAAGCCAGAGCTTGGCATGAGGAAGATCTTGCTTCTCATTCTGCTTCTGCCTCAAATTAGCTGACTCATTCCGTTAACAATTTATCCACATCCATTCAATGCTTGTTGTACTCCTAGTATTTCGGGAACCCACGACTTCTTTCTGAACCACTGCCACTTATGTAAAAATGGTCATGGTAGTTCCTACTTTGAAAGATGTTTGAGAAGATTGACTGAGACATAGAGAAAGGTACAACTCAGGGGTCTTCTATGGGCTTTCCCACCCCCTTATCAAGCTATCCCTAGACAGGGGCCACAGTGTGGGTTCAGCTATGCAGGCAGGAGTCAGAAAAGTAATTATCAGTATTGCTGTATACCTCAGAAGGAGAAAGGGGTAGAATTTTCCAGTTGAGTTCCAAGGTAAAATTTAGGGTAAGTCAGTGGAGCCAAGGACAGGTGTCCAAGTCAAGTCAGGAAGCTGAGGGTCTGAGCCTGAGCAACAAAGGGAGATCATGTTGGGATCAGTCTATGATGGGTCATGGTGTTCTGCTGATTGTTACACTGACCACTTGCTAGAGTTTGAGGTTCATCTGTATATGGCTGGCTGGAGTCTAAGAATGGGTAATGTTAGGAAGGTCTTTTCCTCACTTCTGTTATCTTTGAGGTGATATTCTCTAAGAATCTTTCGCATTTCCTGCCCCACCATTAGTTCTTATTAAGGTGACTTGAATTTCCTGGGTGGAGAGAAAGAACCATTGATCCACACCTCTCAATTTTACGGATTTAATCTATACAAGGTCCTGAGCATGGGATATGGGTTCTCATTGTCCCTCTTTCTTCTCCAGGACCAGTGAGAGGTAGAGACATGCAAATGAATATAATTTACAGACTGCCACTTACAACAGATGTGCTGCCCACAATTGTAGACCAAGTTTTCTCAGCCTTGGCACTATCAACATTTGGGACAGATGATTCTGGGGTGAGGACATGGTGTGAGGGAAGCTCTCCTGTGCATTCTAAGATGTTTAGCAGCATCTCTGGTCTGTACCCACTAGATGCTCATAGCACAAAAACAAAAAAAAAATGTCTTCAGATGTGACCAAATGTCCCCCAGGTCCAAGAGCACCTCCCACTGCCTAGATAGATGCGGGGTGTTGCCAGAACACTTGGACCTGAGTACAAATCATGTCCTCTAACTAAGCTTCATCAAAAATAATGATAATTTGTCCTCCATTCTTAGTCTTACTTTTTAACAACTATAATGTGTTCAGAATCCAGATGAGGAGCCCTTTGGAGAGCTCAAGGGGTTGTTTAAGGTGGTTGTGTGGGTCTCAGGTGGACATGACCTTTGTTGCATGAGTGTTTTGTCCCTGGGATAATTATTGCCCAGACAGAGCTGGACAACTATAAAAGAGAGTGCCCTGGGTACTGCCACTGACCTGATATTTACAACTGAAGTTCAAGGGGGAGGCTCCATTGGGTCTCCTGAATATCTTACTCTCGGATGAGTCATATAACCTCAGCAGCTGAGTCAAAGGCAGGCACTGACCCTTCAGCCACTGGCAGCCTCCTCTCAGCAGCTGGCTGGTAGGTAGACTGGTTGGCTCTGGTCCCAGCTACATTTTCTGGAAAGGCATAGACAAGCTGTTTTTTTGTGGCTGGAAAATTTATCTGTAGGGCTTCTGCAGGCAGTCAAAAGCAAAGACTGGGCCTACAGTTTGGACTGGGCAATCATGAGGCTGTTTGACAAACTTGGGCCATGTGCCCAGCTGAGCATCACACATGGGCACTGTGTCCCAGACAGGCTCAATTCTTAGAGCAGAAAGGCTTCGTTTTCAGCTCTGCAGAGGCAGCAGCCTTTAGGCTAATTAATAAATCATCAACGCATTTGTGGTGTGAAAAATGAAATATTTATGCTCGCCAGAGTAATATTTCTGTCTTGCAGTCCCATGCTCTGTTGATGCCTGATGGAGGATGAAGTAAATACCAGCTGGTGTAGAATGAGTGGAATATAATTACTCTCTACAAAGTTAAGTGAATATTAAAACACAGAAGTCACAGGCACTGGTGCTTGTCCCTCCCGACTCCACTGCCCAGTAAACAGTATCCTGACCTGATGCTTGGCTTCACTGCAGCTTACCACAGGGATCTCAGTAAAGGGCTTGGTTGTCAGCAATGTGGAAACAACTGGGACGCAGGCTGCTGAGAAAGGCAGGAAGTCAACCATCTTCCAGGAACATGTGGAGATTTTCCTGATGCCTGAGAGTGTGATATGGTGAAAAGAATGTGGCTTTGGGGCCAGAGACCAAATGTCACCAGAATGTGGCTTTGTTGCCAGAGAGCCCCGCCTCTGAAAGTTATAAGTCGTGTGACCTTGGCCAAGGTCTTTCCCTTTTCTATACTTCAGTTTGCTTAACTAGAAAATGGAGTCATACTGCATTATATAATCGAGAACTGTGCTTCAGAAATCACTTGGCAAAGTTTTGCATGGTGACATGGAGGTAGAGAAAAATGCAAAAAGAGCTGTAGAGAGATTGGGTAAGTAGTCCACACATATTAAGGTGATGGTAGTAGAAATGCAAACGAACGCTGTGAAAGGCAATATTTGACAGGTGGTTTTTGTGTCTGCAATATGAGACTCGATCTTACAGCAGAGAATGGAATGATGGTTACCTGAGGCTGAGGTGGTTAGGGGAAGGGGACATGGGAGATGTTGGTCAACAGATATATAATTACAGTTAGACACAAGGAATAAGTTCAAGAGCTCTGTTGTACAGCATGGTGACTATAGTGGATGAGGATATATTGTGTTTTTGAAAAGTGCAGAGAGAGTGGATGTGTTCTCACTACAAAAACGATAATTGTGTAAGTTGACGTGTGCGTTAACTAGGTAGCTGTGATCATTCCATAATGTATATATACTTCAAAACACCATACTATGCACTATAAATGCATATCACTTTACCAGTCAATTTTTTTAAAAGGAGAGACTCGGGTTGTGAACCTGAGCAGTGGCAAAAACTGAAGGTCCCTGAAAGAGACTAGACAGTCCAGAAGAAACGCCCACTTGGAGGAGGGAGGGGCAGAGAGCTATGAGCTCCACCTGTAGGTGGAATCGAGGTAGACCATCTAAGAGGAGTAAGGGTCAGTGAGATTTCTCCAGTCTTGGAAAGTATATATAAACTTTTACACTTTTAAGAGTATATATCTATATGCATGCATTATGTATATTCATGTTCATTTCAATTGAGAATTGCTTGGAATTCAGTTTTTCTTTTTTCTTTTTGGTAACTATTCAGGGCCTTCCCTCCTTGCAACTTAAAAATAATTTTCGAACTCTAAATATACAGGTAATATGTGTGCTTCATGATCAGATCTAATTCAGCCTTCCAGGCAGCAAATAAATAATTGGCCAGGGTTTCTGGTCCTCTCCATAACTCCTCTAACCACACACAATTTCCACTTAACAAAACGTCCACCATGCAGAGACTATACACAGCTCTCTCTGTTTCATTCTGAGGGCTTCTCTTTCTTTCATCTTTCTCACTGAGGGGCTCATATCCAATCCAAGCACTGCCTGATCAGGCCTGTTTTAAGTTTTGGAGGACTCACCTTCACAGGAGTCTTTTCCCTTTGCTTAGACCTCACTTCGAAGGTCCATTGTCATCTCTATGTAGAATCTCTGTGTTACTAACTCTGCTACTGGGCTTAACTGCTTCCAGAGAAGCAGATGCATGATGTCCAAGGGAGGATGGATGGGGTATAAAAGATATCCCTATTTTTTGTAGGATTCCACAAGACTCCAAAATCCCTGCCCTTAAAGACCAATAGGTCTCCACAGGATACAACATGACATTCATGAAATAATTACAAACCGATGGAGTGTGCACTTGCGTGTTTTAGTATTTAATAGACAGAAGGTATTCTAGAAGAAGAAAAAAATTATCTTAGCACCTATATGTAATCGCTGTTCTATGAATGTTATATAAAGGATCTCACTTAATTCTCACAGCCATCTTATTAGGTAGGCATTTACAGTTGGGAAAACAGTTTAAAAAAGAAATTAGTTTCAGCCAAAAAACATGGAAGCGATGATGGAAGGATTCAAATCCAAGTCTATTGTTTTCAATTTCTACATCCATTCTCTCTTGCCTTCTGCATCCATCCCTGCCTTCAGGTGGCTCAGTCAGGATGTGGATGGCAAAGAATGTACAGATTGCCTTTGTTTTCATCTTTTGAGGAGTCACAAGCTCAATAATGGTAATTCTCCACACACAACTATTTTTATTGAACATTAAGATAAAAAATTAGCAAAAGGGATATCAAAAAATCTCTTATGACACTGGAGAGGGAGACATATATTTGTAGATCATGGCCTTAATATTGGTCCCCAGAATTAGATAGATCCATTCAGCGGTTATCCATGCTGAGACCCTGAAAGCCTCCTGAATTGGGGCTGGACCTTTCTTGCGAGGTTGGCATGTTGCAGAGACAGGTGGACAACACAAACAATGTGCTCCTGAGAGGAGGAGGGGGTCTCTGGGTCAAACACACTGCATTTATTCTTTCACCTTCGCTAATAAGGTAAATCACTTTACACACAATGGGGGAGCAGGAAGTGAAGGGACAGAGAGAGGCCAGGAGTATTTTGTTAGTGATGACCTTCACCTGGAAGGAAAGCAGGTGTAAGGAATACATACTGCCTGCTCTTCTGCTGTAGAAAACTCCCCTAAGTCCTTTAAAATATTCCACACTTTACTTGCTCCACCACCTTGTTTTTAGATGATTTGTCTGACAGTGGGTCTGCTTCACATCACCTCTGCTGTTGTGTCCATTATGTATTGTCTCCTCCTTCCACTCTTTGCAGTCATCTTTGATATTGATCTGGTAACAGTTTCCTTACATTCAAAGTTACCACATTTCCACCTGTGATTTTCCCTGATCCAGCCTTCCAGGTGAGGTATTTTCATACCCACAAGTATTTAGGATAGCTGAGAAGACCTTGCATCTTTCTTTCGTTTATGCTTTATTATTCTTCTTTTAAGTCAATGTCCATTCTTCCCTCTACATCCTAGGACACCCTCTTTGTTTACTTACCGTTTATTTTTGGTGTTTTTTGTAAGTCTTGCTTTCCCTGCCCCTGCTCTCTCTCACTATATAAAATGTGCTCCCCAGAGGACCATCCTCAGCTGTCTTCTCATTCCTATCTCCTGTGTATGCTTTCAGGAGAATTATTACATACTATATATACATTCAATTATAATAATATGGATTATTATACATATAAAATTATAAAATTTCTATCTTTTCCCTAGGCTGCACATGCACGCACATGCCCACACCTGTGTTTACACTGCCTGGTGCATATATATATCTGGCTGTCATGCTGCCACTTCAAACTGGACATGGCCAAATCCTATTTTTCTTTCCATAGTTGTCTCAGTTAGTACTTTTAACGTCTGTTTAATTAAAAGTTTAGGCATCATCTACAATGCGACTCTACCTGCTTTGTAAATAGCAGATTTTATCATTATTTGATGAAAGCCTTTTAAGGCTCTGTATTACCCAAAAGATTAAAAAAACAAAATCCCTGGAATTTTAAACATGTTTCTCTATGAACTTGTCATGGTTAGTTTTATGTATTACCTTGGCTGGGCCACAGTGCCCAGATAATTGGTCAAACTTATTCTGGATGTTTCTGTGAAGGTGATTTTTGGATGAAGTTAACATTTAAATTGGTGGACTTTGAGTAAAGATTGTCCTCTATAATGCAAGTGGGTCTTATCTAATCAATGGACAGCCTTCACAGATCAAGCTCTGGTCTCCACTAAGCAGAAGGAATTCTGCCAACAGACTGCTTTTGTACTTGAATTATAACTCTTCCTTGGGTCTCTAACCTGCTGGCCTACTTTGCAGATTTTGGACCTACTAAGCCTCAACAATCCTAAGAGCAAATTGCTTAAAATCTCTCTCACATATATACACACAGGTAAGCTAATTACTCTCATGAGAGATACTTTATATATATGTCTGATTATATGTATATATGATTATACAAACACATATGAGCTAATAACTTATCGCTTATAGTTAATTACTTACTCATATAAAAGAGACATTTTAAGTAATTAGCTTAGGTATGTGTGTTAACAACATATACATATAATCATATATATTACATAATCACATATCACATATATATATATGTTTATACACACACACACACACACACACACACACACTTTTGGTTTTGTTTCTCTGGAGAATCTTAATAAGGATCTGTTCCTTTATTTTAAAATAAGATCGTTTACCTTTTCATATATTAAAAAAGTCAAGAAAACAATCAAATGAAAATAACCAAAGAAGAAGCCATCAAACAGAAAAGCAATTTAAAGCCATTACCAACACAAACCTGTGGTCATGCAGTGTCAAACCTCCTGTCATTCTGGACACATGACACATTCTTCAGTGCTTCTGTGCAGTGTGACAGGCTGGTCTGTCAACTTGGGATTCTATTCCATTTTCCTCGCCTGGATTTTCTTAGCTTCTCCAGGCAGGTTTTTATGTGACCTTCTCTGTGCTCCCATAACATACTGTCCCTATATTTTGGTAGTTTCCATACTGCATGACAATTATTTATGTCTGCTTTTTCTCAAAAGATTTAAACTCCTTAAAGATTGGAACTCACAGCCCTGGCACCCAGTGGGTCCTAAATCAATCTTGGTGGAATGGAATAGCTTTAATCTATAGCTAGCTTCTCCCCATTTAATTCTTCCTACACAGAGAAGGAAGAAAACAAAATCCTGCTCCCTTCCCTCAAAGGCGAGGGGAATTATTTTATGAGTTAATTTATGTGAGTCTCTGCCAATCAAGCATTATCTGTTCCTTCAATTCCTTCCACATTGAAGTGCTGTCTTAACTTCAAGCAGGAAGCCTAGGAGACAAAAATGGCTGATCCTTGGGGATCCGAGATCATGCAGAGCATTAGCATTCCTGAAGGACTCATGACCCATAAGAGTAACAGCCAGTTTAGTTAAACACATACACAACTTTGTAGGAAGCTGCTGCCTCTTGCTCTACTGAAAGTAACGAATACAGAGATCATCACACTAATACCATCCCTCCCTTTTTTTAAACCTTTGGAGAAACAGCCAAGTTCTTTCATTATGGACTGGGGGCTCCTTGAGGGCCAGGACCGTGCTCTTCTCTCCTTAGAACTCCCATTGTGTAAAAATAATGCATAGATAAATAAGGATCTGCTCCTCATTCGCTAGTCTTAAATATTGCCTTGAGCTGAATGGTATGCTGGGAGTATCTCAGCCTGGGTGCTCACTTATCTGAATTATAGAGAAACAGATGTGATGAGTTTTCATGGAATCCAAGGAAGACCTTGTTCCTTCCTGAAAGCTGCATTTGTAACATTATTACCCGATATAACAATATGTAACAATATTACCTAACCAGATACTTAAAGAAAGATCACAGGATTTAGTGTAAGATGTATGAATCTAAATTTTGCCTTTAGCCTTTAGCACTTACTATATGATATTGGGAAATTATTTGACCTCTCTAGTCTCATTTTCTCATCTGTAAATTAGTCCTCATAAATCCCATCTTCACAGCATTGTTGTGAGGTTTAAATGAATTGAAATATATAAAGTGTCCATAAACAGAAGTCCCTCAATAAAATCGTTGAATCTGAGTCTTCAACACCCTCTTTATTGTAGGAAATCACAATTCTTTTTTTTTCCCCCACACTCTGTGCTGTAAACCTTGCCAAAACACTCAGACTATATTAACCTTGCAGTAATAAAGAAAAAACAGCAAGCTAATTTGGAAAACTTCCAATAGGCAAATCATCTATTAAAATTTGAAAATGGTATAAAAACGATATGACCACAATAGCCTCTTTCTGTTTTGCTTGGGAACCAGAGGTGAACACCATGTTTCCAGTTCTCAGTTTTTGCTGTTCACTTCCAGAAAAGACAAGTGCTGGTTATTAGGGCCTGTCAATAAATTTCAGAAGTGAAGCAAATCTTACTCAAGTGACTGACAGCTACAAATTAATTTTGCCTTCTTTAAACAACTAACCAGTTTCATGTTCGTGCAGCTGGCAAGACTCACTGTGCGTTCTCTTGGCCTAGCACAGCATGCTCCACCCATCATCATGTAGTGGGAATTATTTGCCTTCACTCAGCTTGTTAATGGGAAGACGGTGCAGTCTGCCAAGCAGTAGAGGACTTTAGGTTAGAATTCTCCCTGTTCAGAGATACACAGTCATGCTAAGAGATGTTTATATCAGAAATGACCCCATACTTGCAAGGGAAGCATTCTATCTGTAATTTCTTATCAGGGCTTATTCGCAACGTTTGACCAAATGTTGTGTTAAGAGCTGGGAAGAAAAGAAAAATACTACCCAACCCTTTTTTATAAAGATGTCACAGGCTAACAGCAAGAAAGGCACAGATGGGGACTATTTGTTGCAATTATGAGTGCTACAATAGGCAGTGAGGATCCAAAGGAGAGGGAAGTTATTTTGTGGGCAGAGGTTGGGGTGTTAAAAATACGTCTCCAATGAGGTAAGTGATTTGTTGGTATTTGTTTTCTTTTTAAGCGAGGTATAACACAGATACAATAATGTTGACATTTCTTCATTGCACAGCTCAAAAAGTTTTTGCATATGTGTTTACCCATGTAATTACCTCCCAGATCAAATTATTGGATGAGACATTTTCATCTCCCAAGAGGGTTTCTTGTGCCCCTTTCCCCCACCTCCCGGGGGTAACTACTATTTTATCACCGGATTATTTTTGCCTGTTGTTGAATTTCATATAAATGAACTCATATGATATGTTCTCTCTTAAGCTCAACATTTGTCTGTGAGATCCATCCCTGTGCAGTGCACACCTGTCACTCTTTCTATTGCTTTAAAGTATTACTATATAGACATTGGCATTTGAAGAATGAGTACAAGTTCCTCCCAGGTGGGTGGCTGTGAAGAGGCACAACCTAAATTGAAGCATGGTGTATTTGTTGGGGTAGCTTTAATAACATGATAGGGATTTGGGGGTTAATACAGGAGATTGGCTGAAAAAACAGATTGGAGCTATGCTGGGAAGAATGTAGAATGCAACACGAGATGTCTAATGTCTGTTTTGTAGAGAATTCTCCAAAGTCATCAGTGTTGTTTAAAGTAGAAGCATGGTACAATCAGATGTAAGTGTTAGGTGCATTATTCTGGTGTAAACATGACAAGGAGAATCCTTGCTTGTAAACAACAGGCGAGAATCCAGAGATGGGGAATTAGAGGCTAGGCGATCACAGTAGCCCAGGTGGCTTGATCTGGAGTCAAATGAAGGAGACCGTGCAGTAATCAGAGAGAGCAACATGCTCAAACAGGGAGAAGACACAGGGAGAAGTCAGGGAAAGGAACTGGTTTTCTGGCTTAAAAAAAACTGAGTTGCAGAATGTAAGACAGAAGTAGTTGAATAAATAAGAAATAAACAAACACTTTGAAATTCATTTGAAACTGGAATGTGAAAGCGAGGGAGAACACTTAGGTTTTGCTGATACACCCTTCCTTCACCCCAGGTGCCTCCACCCTGACCCATGCTGAACTCTGCAGCACAGCCTTTAGGAGGAGATGACTCAAAATGTCTTGAGGAATTATGCACATTTAATTTACATCTAGGTCTGAATTCTCATGCTGCTTTTCTGTCATTTTGCCATTTTAAAGAATAGCATACCACGGCTTTTTATTCCAACCCTGTGGTAGTGCCCTTTTTGAGAGAATAAATCCCAAGTAGTGTTGCCAAGAGCCAGTGACATTTGCCATGTTTGAAAAGGCCTCATTTTGAAGAATGATTATCGATTCTTCTGCACTTTTCAGATCGCTCCTTTGATGCTGCCTTTTACTGGCCCTGGCAAGTGACCCTCAGCTGTGTCCCTGGCTCCTTGACACAGTAGTTCACCCAGAAAGAACGCGGCATTCTTCCAAGTGGCACTCACCCTGCGCCTGTCCAAGGGATAAGTCACTGTTTTTCTGAATATTTCATCATACAGAGGAATGTCTCCAAACTGCACCTGGGTTGTTGAAAATATGTAAACATGCTTACAAATGAACACAGGTGATGACGGAGTGCACGGGGAGAGGAATAAGAGGGATCAATGCACTTCATCAGGACACATGATGGTAATTCTGGGACTCCATCATCCCCACTTACAGGCAAGCTTTGGGCCTTCAGTTTTTAGGGAGAAGTACAACTGGAGGGAGAGGGTAGCAGAGGGGCATGGAAGACCAGGAAATGTGATAAATAGTCTATTGTAATTACATGAAATTGACTCCCAAGGAAGAGATGTTGAAAATAAATATTGGGTGTGGGTGGTGTCTATGCAACAGAAGAAGGCCCCTGATTTCCATTTCTAGGATCCAAGAGAGACGGACACACATATCTCAAGGATTTTGACATCACTTGTGAATGTTCAAAGTAAAAGCTCATATTAAATTGCAGTGACATTTTTGTGAGTCTAATTTGAAGAGAAAAAAAAGAATGAAGCATGTCTTGGTATATAACCTGAAAATTTGAAATGGGTTATTTATTCTCTATTACACATGTCCCTTGATATTACGGTGTCTTTAGAGTGTTAGCCAGGAGAATAGAGAGGGCAGTGATTCTCAATGAATTTCAAGGATTAGAAAAGAACCTTTTTTAAACACTACTTCAAACCCTTTTGGAAGGGTAAGTCTGATATATATATATATATGAATATATAACACATATTAGAAAATATATAAGTACCTATTGTACACATACACACAAAAATATAATTACATATAGTTAAGTGCTTCGCATTTGGAAGGTGAAGTCTTTCTTTTAGACCAATCATCTGCACTAAAATATAAATGAAAGTATCTCATTTAGGCTGGGTGTGGTGGCTATAATCCCAGCACTTTGGGAGGCCGAGGTGGGTGGATCACCTGACGTTAGGAACTCAAGACCAGCCTGGCCAACACGGTGAAACTCTGTGTCTACTAAAACCACAAAAATTAGCCAGGTGCAGTGGTGGGCACATGTAGTCCCAGCTACTTGGGAGGCTGAGGCAGGAGAATCCCTTGAATCCGGGAGGCAGAGGTTGCAGTGAGCTGAGATCGTGCCATTGCACTCCACCCTAGGCAACAAGAGAGAAACTCCATCTCAAAGAAAAAAAAAAAAAAAAAAAGAAAAGAAAGTACCTCATTTATACTTACAGAAGTATGGGTTCTTCTGTTTTAGATCTAGAAATCCAAACCTGCTGTTCTTAGAACTGCTGTTCTGCCAGCACTGATATTTCTAAGCAGAGAGTCTATGAGGCCAACTTGGCACCAGGTGGTAAAAACATGTCCACAAATGATGGGCAGCACCACACCCTACATCTTTTGCTTTCTCTGAATATATTCTTTCCCCATGCCAGCACCATCATGGACCCAATACTACTTCAGAGGTGCAGTGCCTGGTTTGCAGAAGTTTATTAGCCCAGTTAAGACTAGGACCTACAGTGGAGCATACCGCCTTCCTGTGACTGATATATCTGGGCAAAACTATGGCACAAAGACAGGACTTGAAATGGAGGTTCCTTTTGTCAGATGATATGTAAGTTTTTTCCTTTTTAAAAAGCTGTATCTCTCCAGTTCCTATTTAACTTTAGAATACTTTCATTTACATTTTTGCATCAACCTCCATACTACCTTTCCATGGATTCATATGCATGAACAATTCCTGCTTAATGCAGGAATTCTCAAGCGTTAGTGTACATTATAATCACATGAGAAATGAGTTTAAAGTGCCACTGTCAAAATCCAGTTTTAAACTTAAACATACTTTCTAAGTCATGTAAAATAATAATAATAATATTGATTCTAATGACCACCATTGGTTTAATCAACTTAAACTCCTCTTCAAAATTTGCTCTAACTTCAGTTGTGGCAGGGAACCCATCCTGTGACTGGACTAAGCTCTCAGTTTTCAAGTTCTGGATGCTTCTGAGAATGGCTAAGGGCTTCATCTGCCTTCAATTCATTTGTTTTGAATGCTTTGGAGCCATAGAGGTATGGCTTTCCAGCATGCTGTTCAGTGAAGAGTTAGCTATTGCATGCATTACATCTTCCATGCACTGGAAAAGGAGCAATGAGCTTACAGGTGGTGACTCTGTAGGCCCAAATGTCCTTGCAAGGGCACGAATTCCAGGAACCAGTATTTCAGGCAAACAACCAGCAAGTACAAGTGTCAAAACTAGAGAGCATCTCAAACTAGCATTTGGTACTACCTCAGAAAATTATCAGGGCACCAAAATGTGTCCAAATTGAAAGCACCAGAGAAATCACTTTGGCAAGTAGAAGAACAGGCATGAGATTGCAATAAATTCTGTTGGATATTGGACATGGGGTTGCTGTTTTACAGGCTTTGCAGTCCCACTCACTCAGGTGCACATGTTTCTACTTTTTGGTGTGACTTCAAGATCTCAGAATTTTCTGAAAAACATACTTTTCTTTCCTTTTAAATGAATTAGTTGGGCCAATATTAACTGCTATGATAAAATACAATATTTCAGTGCTTTAAGACAAGAGAAATCTATTTCCTGCTCATGAAACAGTATAATATGGATATTCCCAGTCCAGAGGTGATATTCTCCAGACAACAATAAGAGAACCCAGGCTCCTTTGAACTTAGGGTTTCACTTTCCTCTTGGCTGTCAGAGTCCTTGGCAACTAGCTGATAGATGAGGAAATAGAAGATGAGGAAAACACATCCTCATCTTAACTGCCTTTGATCAAAAGGAATAAGCAGCACTTTTACTTATTTATCTTTGGTAAGGCCTGATTATGTGTCCTTATGTAGATTCAAGGGGTCAGGGGGTCAACAACTCTCATCCCTGGCTGATCATCTTATTCCCAGCATCAATTCAATATCAAAGCTGATTTTCCTCATTCCTTGTGCTGTGGTGGGAATGTTTGTGCTCCCCCAAAATTGACCTGTTGAAACTAAATCCCCAACATGGTGATGTTGAGAGGTGGGTCCTTCTGAAGCTGAATGAGATTTGTGCTCCTATAAAAGATGCCCAAGAGAGCTTGTTTGCCCCTTCTGCCATGTGAGGATGCAGCAAGAAGGTGAGTACATCTGTGCAGCAGATAGCAAGCCCTTATCAGGCATAAAATCTGCCAGCACTTACATTTCCTAATCTTAGAACTATGAGCAATAAACTTCTGTTGTTTATAAGCCACCCAGTTTATGATATTTTTGTTGTAGCAGACCAAACAGACTGACACCTTGTGATATGGTTTGGCTGTGTCCTCACCCAAATCTCATCTTGAATTTCCACGTCTTGTGGGAGGGACCCAGTGCGAGGTAGTTGAATCATGGTGGCAAGTCTTTCCCATGCTGTTCTTGTGATAGTGAATAAGTTTTTATAACTTATTTTTTTTTATAGTGATGGTTTTATAAAGAGGAGTTCCTTTGAACAAGCTCTTTCTCTTTGCCTGCTGCTATCCACATAAGATGTGACTTTCTCCTCCTTGCCTTCCTCCATGATGGCGAGGCCTCCCCACCCATGTGGAACTGTAAATCCATTAAACCTCTTTCTTTTGTTAATTGCCCAGTCTTGGGTGTGTTTTTATCAGCAGTATGAAAACGGATTAATATACCCTGTTAGGTGGTTTCAAATACTAAAACTATCCTCACTGTGAAACTTCCTTTTATATAATTTTTTGTACTCCTTAATGATAGAAAAATGGCTCAGAAGGTCTTCTCCTAAGACGTCTCAGCCTGACTGAGTCTTGCTTTTAGTCATGGTCTTGTCTTGCACATCCCGCTTGAAATTATAATACAAAATTAATTCACTTGGTGAAAATAGATGACTCCCATAACATATTAACTAGCTGTTTTCTTCAAAGCTCTCTAGAAATTGCATTCTAAAGGACTTGGTACTCGTTTTGGTTCAACACAATTTTCAACAATGTGTAAACAAACGAAAGTTTGTTAAATAGATTTTTAAAACAATTTTGTTTTGCAAATGTAAAGCAGAAATCACATCTGAAACGGGTAGGTTGGAAAGGCTGGATTCCTGGAGCTAGATATTCACGAGGCCTACTAGACTTTATAAATTCCTGGGCATGGAGTGGTTCTATGTATTTTATACTCAGAAGTGAAGTTGATGTGTGCATCTAGACCGGGATGTTACTGGAACGTTCTCTTTCCTAATCCCAGCTGGTGACTAGAGGTTGCTGAGGTGATAATTGTGAGGTTCTCTGAGCCTTCACAGCAGGAGAGACACCATGCATTGCTGTAAACAATTTAACTGGTGCTCAGGATTTGGCTCTACTTAGAAAGCCAAAGGCTCTCTTGGGACTACTACCTGGTACTACAACTTGAACAACACCTCACCTCTCTGCTAAGCTTGAAGAGGCAGCAGTCGCTCTTACTGCACCATATCAAGAAAAGTTATACTCTGTAACAGCACTGACAAAAACTTGATCTGCCCTTGACATTGGCTCTGCCAAGACTTCAATTTTGGGAGTTTTAGTGCTGCGTGTGTGCATTTATTGTGGACAGATTTAGATTTATATTCCACATCAATTTTAATGATTGTGAACTTTGAGCACTGGCTATATTTTATTGAGTGCTTACTATGTACTTGGCACTATAATAGGTATTTGTGAACACAACACAATCTAATTTATATCTCACAATAACTTTATGTGAGGGTAATATATTGTCCCCATATTACAGAAGAGAAAAACAACTAAGGCTTAGAGACCTTTTGTTTCTTGCTCAAGGCCATAAAACAATCAAATGGCAAAGCTGTGTTTCCAGACCCAGCTTGACCGGGTCCAGAGCCTGAGCACGAGCTTCGAGGTAAAACAGTACTGGCATCTCAAATATTGCTTTCTCACTTATTTACCCAGTTCATATTTATTGAACAGGTACGGGGCTAATTGTTGAGAATATAGCAGAATACCAAAAAGATGAATTTTACGTGAAAATTACATACATAGTGATTGAAATGCATTTGTGATAAGGTCTGTGGTGAAAAGTGCAGGGTGCTTGTGAAAAGATTTAGGAGGGAGACAAGTTTCAGTCTGGGACATGAGAGGTGTCCCTGAGAAGGGGGCACGGAAGCTGAGATCTAACGCTAGGTAAACATTTGCCTCAAAAGGAGGGCAAAGTGTGTGCCAGGCAGAGGAGGTCGTATGCCTGCAAGCCCTGAGAGAGGACTGGCTGGTAGAGATTTAATAACAAGGAAGGTCAATATCCCTGAACTGTGGAGAGCCGGACAGAGTGGCTAGAGATGGGGTTGATGAGGCAGAGCTGTGCTCAGAAGAGCCAGAGAATCCACACAGATGGTGGAGCAAAGCACAGACCAGTTGCCAGACTACAGGCACTGGTGGAGGTTCTGGAAGGCTGAATGTTACTGAAGGCTTTAAAAACATTGAACATAATCTTTGACAGTGCATTAAACCTTTGTGACAAGGTGCTTTCCATAGGAGTACCCTGTTTTGTACTCTCCTTTAGAATATTAGGGTCTGGTCCCAGTGGTTCATGCCTGTAATCCTAGCACTTGGGAGGCCAAGGAAGGAGGATCGCTTGAGCTGGGCTTTCAAACCAGCCTGGGCAACATAGTAAGATCCTGTCTCTCCAAAATGTAAAATGAAAAACACTAGCCAGGCATGATGCATATATCTATAGTCCTAGCTACTTAGGAGGCTGAGGCAGGAGGATCGCTTGAGCCCAGGAAATTGAGGCTGCAGTGAACTATGATTGTACCACTGCACTCCAGCCTGGGCAGCAGAGCCAGATCGTGTCCCCTGACCCCCCAGCCCCCCACACCCCCAGTCCCCCAAAAAGAAAAACTGGATATATAAGCTATGCCGTTTTGTATGATAAAATTGCTAAAAATCAGAATGTAATTAAACATGGTAAAATTAAAACTATAATAAGCATAATTTTCTTTGAGGCTTCCAGTTAAATATAGTTATAACTAGTATACAGTATATTCTCTTTCATTTTTTTCCAACTTCCCACCAGGAACACAACTGATGGCATGAGGCAAAGAAACAAACAAACAAAGAACTTACCTGCAATTAAAAACACCAATTTCCAGACATCCTGACATCTGGAAACTGTCTAGATAATAGTAATTAGTTATTGAACACCTGCTAAATACTGTGTTAAACACTTTATATGTTAAATTTTCCAATAACCCTATCAGGTAGGACTTCTAATTTCTGAATTTTAAATGATGAAAGTAAAGGTTAATAGTTTAACTAAATGGTCCAAGATTATACAACTGGTGAGGGGAGGAACTGGGCTCTGGTGTCTGTGCTGTTGACCAAAACACCCCATAACTTCTCCCATGGAGAGAGCAGAGGCGTCAATGCTCTTAAACAAGTTACCAAAAGTGTTTTTGCCCAGCTTGCCCATTTCACCCAGTCTGAGCCAATGCTATTGTCTTTGGTCTCTATGTAAATGCCAACTTACTCTCCAGAGAGCCAGGGTTTAGCACATGCTTCATTTGGTGAGCACAAGCTATTGCCAGTCTTCCTTTCTCTTTCCTTTTCTGCATCCACTATTTCTAGAAAGAGCTGGCCCACACTCTTTTCTGCACGGCCGCAACCCAAATGTGGCCTGAAGTATTCCAATCTGAGACTGAAGCACCTTCTCCTCTAGCACCCTTGTTTCATTTATAATATTTCTCATGTACTGAACTGGGCTGCTGGGTAAATCCCATCTGTTCTTCTACCTCCTTGTCACCTTTACTGTAGCAGAAAGGAAGAGAATCGACGGGGCTGAGCCCTGATCTGTCTCTCCCACTAGGTGAGGCCAGCTGGAGGATGACAGACAGAGGCTATTTCAGGTGTTAAGAGAAAGCTCAGTGCAGCAGAGAGAATATGACACAGCTCCTGACAGGTCCTTGGAGCTGAGGCATCTTATTTAGTTGTATTCACACCACAGGTGTTTTCCTATGAGTATGCAAATAGCCGAGCAAGGCAGGTTAGCTTGGGAAGAGAAGTGCAGAGCTGTCCTCTAGGGATGCTCTCTGCCCTGCACCCCACCCCACACATCACAGCTGAGATTCTGCAACGGCTGTGATGGTTCCTGACACGGCTGATACAACACTCCTGAGTCAGGTGAGTGCATGAACAATTCTGATACACTGTTGTGGTGTTGTCTCTATTATGTTGGGCGTGTTCAGAGATGCAGAATTAGGATAAAAAAGAAAAGTCATCTTAACCATCTATGCGGACCTCCAAAAAATCTCCACAAAGAGCTTTTTGCAGCCAGACAGATAGGGAACAGAGGGCTTATAGGGAGGGATAAAGTTTTATAAATGTGAAGAAATTTTACTTGTTAAAGGAATTGAACAAACATGACATTGTTAATAAAATTTATCGATGGGTACAGGAATTTTTTGGTGAGCATCTCTTGCAGTCATTGCCTGTATTCTTGAGACTGCAAAAAGACATAATTTATTAAGATCATGTAGGAGTTTCTGAATCACCCAAAAACCAAGGACTGCAATTGTTTCCCCAGCATCAGCTAGTGGCAGCACCAGTGTCAGACAGTAGAAAAACAATGATTAAAAAGTCAAGAGATTATTAGCTTGTGATCACGGTCATTCCTTAACAATAACAAAAATTAATTTGATAGCACTCTTGTCAGATCTTTGCATGTCCCTTTTACTTCTGCTCTGAGCATTCTTGTCTTCTTGGATGTGGTCATTTGATTTCTTCCCATCACTTCACATAAAACACTCCTACCTCATTGCCTAATCCAGGCACTCCTGTCAACGCTTGAGGAATGGAATGCCCTTCAGCCTTTGTCACTGTTAACCACTGTCCAGCGTTCTTTGAAGTGATCTTGGTGTTTTCCTTCTTTTTCTTTAAGTAGCACTTTATTTCCAGGCTTCTTCCTGTGCTGGGCACCGACCTATTTGTTTTTCTGGCGCTCTCTTTCCTGAGAGTGGGCTGTTCCTCTCCAAACCTCACCAACACAGTTGCTGTGGGCAGGGTGGCCGTGATGTCACAGTGATACAGAATGGCTGGGCTCCTGGCTAAATCCCACCCTCAAGCCTGGAACCTGGGCCCTGTGTGAAAACAGCTGACCCTGTTTTTCTGCCCAAATGATTGCCTTTTTGGCCTGCCATGCCCCTATCCTGTAACCATAAAAAGACTTCAGCTGGCAGAGCAACACAAGCAACTGATGCAAATGGTTGGTCAGGGATACAAGCTACTGAGCCTTGGGGGTACATGCAGCTCAGCATCAGAGACTATGGATGGCTAACTTCAGACAGTGTGGCTTCAGGGAAAGATCATTTTCTTCCCACACCATCCCCTTGCAAATTTCCCATCCTGCTGAGAGCCACTTTTATTGCCCAATAAAATCCCCGCATACACTTCCCTTCAAATAGTTCCTGTGACCTGATTCTTCCTGGACTCCGAACAGGAACTCCAGTGTCAAGAAGGGCCGGTACATGCAGCTGTCACCCTGACTCTTTTCCGAGCTGTTAACACTTAACCGTCCATGGACTGCAGCCTGAGTGAAATGAGCCACTCCAGTCTGCCCATGAAGGGGTTCAAGGTCCCGTCTCGACAATGTGGCTGTAGCCAAAGTTGTCTGGTACGAGGCTGGGGGTCTGACTCAAGTGAGACCAATCACTGTCTGTTTCTGGGCATTTGGGGATAGATCTGAGTAAAGATCTCTCATTGGATATTTGAGTTATCAGATACAAACTGCAGAAACTGGCAGCAGGTTGCCATGTGCACTAGAGAAATGGGTCTGCGGCAAGACAGTGAAGGATAGAGCCGACACAGAGAGGAGAGAAGGAGAACATAACTGCGGGTGTTGGAAACCTGAGCCTTCTGCTTATTGTGAATTCTCTCTTAACTTTGATTTCTTTCCAGAGATTGCAGAGAAAGAATGTAGAGGTTCTGAGTCCTGGTAGCATGGGCCAACAAGGGAAGCTTAATGTCACTGCAATCATATGCCTAAAGGACTGGGAAGATCTTTAAAAGTAAGTTGAGGTGTTCTTCCCAAAAAAAGGCAGAATAAATGCTAGGTAAATGGAAAAAAACAGATGTTCCCTACGTAGGGGCCTCACATTGACATCTTTTTTTTTTTTTCCACTGAAACTTCAAAATAGATTGGTAGATCCACGCTCAGACAATAGATAATTAGAAATAAAGAAGATTTAAAGCCGAAACAGTGTCCCACAGTGCATGTGTTCTTGTTGAACACAACAGGGATTTTCCAACACCTTTGTTTTTCTTTATCCTGTCTTCTCTTCCTCCTGATTCCCTCCTCCTCCTCATTTTCTTATTCTTTTTGCCTGACAGAAGATATTGAGGGCATTTTTGTTTTTAAAATGAACTTCTTTTTAATACAAATATGTTGTTTTGTTAATAATAAACTCATACACAGGCACTTTCCAAAAAGAACATAAAGTCTTTTGCAATAAGTGACGGAAAATCAAAGGTGGCATCTGACCGCCCTGAATGGAAGTGATTTCTTTCTCTTGTGTATTTCTGTAGGGCTTATTGCCTAAGAGCATGGTTCACAGCTTTGGCTCCTCATTAGAGAGAGCTGGGGATCTTTTTTAATGAATTCTTACCCAGAATCTTAATATATAAGCATATCTGCTCTGGTGAAATGAGAGAGAAAGGCAAACCCTCCCTCTCTTCCAAGACAAGTTCTTGGTGTTGGTTAGTAGAAAATACCCCACAGGCTGCTTTCTAATTGATTGAAAAAAACAATTGTCTTTCTTTTATCTGATTGCCAAAATGCTATATGAAATTCAAACCTTATGTAAATGTCAGCATTGAGTATTAGTAAACATCTAGGTCTTTGCCAAATTGATAGGCAAGAAATGATGTAGCATTACATTATCAATTTGCATCTTCTCCATCATTAGTGTGAGAGAGTGTATGTAGAGAGCTGAAAAGCTGAGACCCTAGGGAATCTGGCTGGAACATGTTTTAGTACATTTCTGAATATTTACATTCTTTTCTTTAAATTGTCTGTTTTTCTCATTTACTTATTTTTCCGCTTTGTTTGCCTTTCATCTTATTGGTACCAAGAAGTACATTATAAGAATGCAAACAAAAATGTGTCATATACTATATATGTCACCAGTCATTTACCTCAAGCTATAATTTGCCTTTTAATCTTGTTGATGGAATATTTTCGACTCAGTTGAATAAACAGGGAGAGAGGACTGTGAAGGAGGAGAAATACCACCATTTTTATGTCAGAGAAAGATCTGACTTTGAATTTTGAACCCTTGTCTCACTGTCTGACCCTTTGGAAGCTGCCTAAATCTCTCTGAACCTTTATTTCTTTTAGATAAAGAGGATGATATTATCTAATTAATACAGTTTTGAGAGGATTAAATGAGAAAACACAACTGAAAGCACTGTGCAGATATCAAAACACCACTTAAACTTAAGTGGCCCTTTGAGACGCCATTAGACAGAGCACCGTGTGATTCTTAGCCGGCCTTAGACCTAACCATTGTCTTTTATATGAGCAAACTTACCTTCGAACTTACGACGTGGGTGATCATATGCACTAGACCTCAGCCTATTGTTTTGCAATCTTTTGTCTTTTTCGGTGACTGGTAGCTTCGATTCAACTTGAATGGTCTGCTTAGCTTTTCCCTTTTGTGGAATGACAATAAGAATTGCCTTTTATATGAACTGATTCATTCATTTTATGAAATCTATTCTGCTGCCTAAACGTGAGCTTTCTACCGATCCAATTGTCTATTTGTTACCAAGTTTGTTCCTCCCTTTTTACCTGTCTTTTTAGGAGAGCTCGCCTTTATTTTCCCAGAAAAGTCCCTTAAATGCCCAGACTGCCCGCAAGACTTTCTCAGTGTCTTGTAGATGTAGAATTTACCATGTCTTTGAAATGTTAACATCCAGAAAATTAGCTAAACAACATTCCATCTAAGATCAGATTTGAAACAGTTAAAGTATATTAGACCTATAACAAATTTTTTCTCAATAGATAAATGTTTATAAGAAATTAATTTGACAGAGCCTGGTGGCTCACACCTGTAATCCCAGCACTTTGGGAGGCTGAGGTGGGATGATTTCTCAAGACCAGGGATTCAAGACCAGCCTGGGCAACATGGTGAGACCCCCATCTCTACAAAAAGCAATATGTCAGACAGATGTGGAGGTGTTCATCTGCAGTTGCAGCTACTTGGGAGGCTGGGCTGGGAGGGTCGCTTGAGGCCAGGATGTCAAGGCTGCAGTGAGCCAGGATTATGCCATTGTACTCCAGCCTTGATGACAGAATGGGACTTCCTATTTTTCATCTTTCCTACTGAAGAACACCAAAATATTTCTTTTTAAAGTACTGGGGATTGTTAAGGCAACGAAGGTTAAAGAGCAGCAGGACACTCTGCCCCTTCCCCTGCCTGACTGTTGGCAGGACAGCAATTTACAAAGACAGAGTTTCCTGCCTGCCTTTTCCCATCTAAAGATAGGCCCCTTGTGTCAGTTTGCTGAGAATGTTGGTTTCCAGATTCATCCACGGGGGGATGGAGGCAGCAAACCACATTGCCATGTATGTACCTATGCAACAATCCCGCATGATCTGCACATGTACCCCAGAACTTAAAGTACAAAAAAAAATCATTAAAAGGTAGAAGTTTATGATGTAACTGCAAACAAATAAAGGACTGAAAAGCGAGATAACAAACAAACAAAAGATAGGCCCCTTTACAACACTTGCTTATCAGCCGGGAAACAGCAGAGCCAACGAATCTAGGAAAAGACTTTATGTTTCCCGTAAATAGACCTTCACACATTTTCTCACTTTTTGGCACCACTCCCATAGCAGCTTTTGTTTTTCTGTTTCACTGACTATCTCTTTAAATTAGGGGTGTCCTGGCTTTTCGTTTCCATGGGCCACATTGGTAGAAGAAGAATTGTCTTGGACAGCACATAAAATACATTAACACTGAAGATAGCTGATGAGTTATTTAAAAAAAGTCACGAAACAAATCCCATAAAGCTTTGAGAAAGTTTACAAATTTGTATTGGGCCGAATTCAAAGCTGTCCTGGGCAGCATGCAGCCCGTGGGCCATGGGTTGGACAAGCTTGCTTTAAATCTTCCATCTGGACTTTGAGAAGCTGAGACCCTAGAGAATGTGACTGGACAGATGTGGGTTGTAACGCACTTGTAGTTAGTGAAACTTTTCTTTCACTAAGCTGTCTTTGGGGTGGTTCTGGATTTGGTGAAGATGGTGTTATACAATTTTGGAGATACTTGTTAAGTCTCTGGTTAAGTCATAACATTGGTTACTGGTTTTGGTGAGTCCCTTGAAAAGATACATTTGGTTTAAAAGAGGAATAAAGCAGGAATATTTGTTGTTTGTCATGGCTGAAATCTGACAAGATATTTGAAAAAATATTTTTAAGAGCTCTGTAGTCAAAAGCTGCCTTAATGAAAAGCTGATATTACATATATATATATATAATATCATTATATATATAAAATATCATTATATATAATATCATTTTATATATATGTATATGTTTGTAAATATTTTTAGGCTTCTGTTCTCTCTATAAAAGCTTCTCAGCTGACTAAATTCCTTCCTTTTAAACCCTTGCTAACTCTATGTACTCCCTCGATCTGCTTCTCTTTTGTTGACATGATTACTTAAGGATAATTTAAAACTTAAATGGCCTATTAGAAAGCTTAAATTTTTCCCTGTAATTTGCAAGTAAATTTACTATCTTACTCTCTGAAATTCACTAAGGACTTCGGTCATGTCTGAGAAATAAACTTTAACTTGTTTCATTTACAACTATGCAGTTTGAATCCAACTCTCATTTTAAATAATGAGTGTTACCTCTTTCATGGCTCAAATGTAAAACTGAAGCTATGAAACCTTCGTTTGTCTGCATTTCATGCACATGTGTATACATGTCTGTGTTTGTATACTGTCTACATGGTACCAAATTGACTTATAAACAAATGAGTGCTCATAAATTAAGTAAATAAGCCCAAATGCTTTTCAAGTTTACATGACCTTAGTAATCTTCAGTAAATAAAGCTAGGTATAATTTATTGGTGAAATTAAACTAGAATATATTCAGAATTGTGTTAAATATAATTCAGACATTTTGCCTTGGGTCTACTGGTTAGGCAGGTTTAGGCTGCCTCTTCTAGATGTCTTAAGGTCATAAAACTGTTTCTTCTGTGATATTTTGGATACTTGTTTGATTTATCTATGAGTTTATATCTTTGATTTTGATGCAGATTCTCAGGGTCTACATAAGAGGCCACAGTGAGGCCTGATGGCCTAGTCCCTCAGCTGCAGGGAAGCCAGCCTAGTGCATCCTCCCTGGCCCAACTGTGCCCCTGGGACACGGTAGGTAGATTCATATTCTCCATGCGTTGTCTTCACAGCTTACTAGCGTTTAAACTGCTTACTTTCTAGAAATTGCACTGAAAATTAGGCTTACTAAGAGTTAACATTTTAATGAATATATGTAATGAAAACCACTAAATATAACAGAAATGATTCTGTATACAAAGTGTATAAGGAATGTGGGACGTGTTTCTGGTAAAGAAGGATATTCAAAAGACATGAAAATGTGATTTCGGTTAAAGGAAATGTAAATTTGCCTAATTTAAAAGTTATTTAAGGCTACTTTAAATTTAATTTAAAAAGCTGGGCACCATGGCTCACACCTGTAATCCTAGCACTTTGGGAGACCAAGGTGGGTGGATCATTTGAGGTCAGGAGTTCCAGACCAGCCTGGCCAGCACGGCAAAACCCTGCCTCTACTAAAAGTACAAAAATTAGGTGGGCATGGTGGCAGGTACCTGTAATTCCAGCTACTTGGGTGGCTGAGGCAGAAGGATAGCTTGAACCAGGAGGCAGAGGTCGTAGCAAGCTGAGGTCATGCCACTGCACTCTAGCCTGGGCAATAGAGTGAGGCTGTGTCTCAATAAATAATTAATTAAAGAAAAAGGAATGAGAGATGAAACTAAATAAACATAGAAAGTTGAGAAAAAATTATAAAAATTATAAGAGGTTCTATAAAATGTTTGCAGAAATCTTATCTTGCGGCCAGGCATGATGGCTCACACCTGTAATCCCAGCACTTTGGGAGGCTGAGACGGGTGGAACACGAGGTCAGGTGTTTGAGATCAGCCTGGCCAATATAATGAAACCCCGTCTCTAATAAAAATACAGAAATTAGCCGGGTGTAATGGCATGCGCCTGTAGTCCCACCTACTTGGGAAGCTGAAGCAGGAGAATAGCTTAAATCTGGGAGGCAGAGGTTGCAGGGAGCTGGGACCATGCCATTGCATTCCAGCCTGGGTGACACAGTGAGACTTTGTCTCAAAAAACAAAAAAAGAAAAAAAGAAATCTTACCTTGTATGGTAAATCTGATTGAAGGATGAATCTGTCTAAACGTTTTATGAAAATTAAGTTTTCTCTTAATAACACAGTGATGCAAACGTAAAATTTCTTTCTTTTCCTTTGGACAAGATTTTAGGATCGTATTAATAAGAAACAGTAAGACATGTTATTTGCCTTTTGAGTAAACTACAAAAACAAAGCAGAGAGAGAAAGAGAAAGATTATGATTTTCTTTCATGCTGTCTTTATTCAGTTTTTTCAGATTGTTTGGAAAACTGAGTTTCCTCTCTTTCATATTGTAAGGGATTTTGCTTTATTGAATCTTTAAATAATTGCTTTAGCTAAAATGAATGACTTATTTTGGAGTGACCTATGATCCTATTTTGATCAAGTATTTTAAATCTTTAATACTTGACAAACTTCCCCAAATCAAATTCCGGCTTTTAAATTAAGTCTTTTTCACTTCGAACTAACTTTTGGATATTAGGACTCCTGGAGGTCCAAATAGGGTCCTGGAAATCTAAGGGAGACGTATTAGTCTTATTTGCTATGTTAAAATGTTATGGGAAGCATTATCAAATTATAAAGGATTATCAAGTCCTTTATTATTATTTTTTATTATTAGTCTTATTTGCTATGTTAAAATCTTATGGGAAGCATTATCAAATAATAAAGTATTATCAAATAATAATATAGATATGTTATGTGTTCCAAAAGCACATAAAATTCCAAAACATTTGATATGTTTTGATATATGCAGTAAATTGCTTTATTCTGTGGCTCTTTACTAAAAGCTTTTTGCAAATCCTAAAGGATTGTATCTTCAAGGAAATTTATTAAAGGACCCTGACAAGTATTCTTGAATACAGGTATTTGATAACTTTGGAAATCATATGATTGAATTATTAGGTGAGTGCAAAAGATTTGTGGTTTTTGCACTGTTGGAATTTGCTGTTTGATATTGGAATACATTCTTAAATAAATGTGGCTATGTTATACATCATTTTAATGGGCATTTCTCGCTTTATATATTTTTGCTAATGACTTATTTCTTGCTGTTTATTTTATGTTTGGACTACAGAAATTATGTTAGACAAAAAGCAAATTTGAGCAATTTTCTTATTTTAGTTCAAAATGGGTCGTAAAGCAGCAGAGCCAACTTGCAACATCAACAACTCATTTGGACCAGGAGCTGCTAGAATATACAGTGCAGTGGCAGTTTAAGAAGTTTTGTAAAAAAGTTGAGAGCCTTGAAGTTGAGGAGCATAATGGCCTGCCATCGGAAGTGGATAGTAACCAATTGGGAGCAGTTGTCGAGGCTGATTCTCTTACAACTACATAAGAAGTTGCCGAAGAGCTCAGCATCCACATTCTATGGTCATTCAACACTTAAAGCAAATTGGAAAGATGAAAAGGCTCGATAAGTGGGTGCCTCATGAGCTGAGTGAAAAATCAAAAAAATTACTGTTTTGAAGTGTGATGTTTTCTTATTCTACGTAGCAACAATGAACCATTTCTTGATTGGATTGTAACGGGTAATGAAAAGTGGATTTTATGTGACAACTAGTAATGACCAGCTCAGTGGCTGGACTGAGAAGAAGCTCCAAAGCCAAATCTGTATCCAAAAAAGGTCACGGTCACTGTTTGGTGGTCAGCTGCAGGTCTGATCCACTACAGCTTTCTAAATCACAGTGAAACCGTTACATCTGAGAAGTATGCTCAGCAACTAGATGAGATACATCGAAAATTGTAACACCTGCAACTGGCATCAGTCAACAGAAAGGGCCCAGTTCTTCTCCAAAAACACCTGACCACACATCACGCAACCAATGCTCCGAAATTTAAATGAGTTGGGCTAGGAAGTTTTGCCTCATCCGCCATATTCGCCTGACTTCTTGCCAGCCTACTACAACTTCTTCAAGCATCTCAACAACTTTTGCAGGAAAAATGCCTCCACAACCAGCGGGATGCAGAAAATGCTTTCCAAGAATTCGTCAAATCCCGAAGCATGAATTTTTATACGTTACAAGAATAAACACTTATTTCTCCTTGGCAAAAATGTGTTGATTGTGATGGTTCCTATTTTGATTAATAAAGATATGTTTAAGCCTAGTTTTAATGATTTAAAATTCACGGTCCAAAACTGCAATTACTTTTGTACCAACCTACTTCGAAAATGCTAATAAAACACTGATGTGTTCATGAAGATTGCTAACCCAGAGTCAAGCAGAACGAGAATTAATTACATGGGTCTGAACTGATAGGCTGAAATAATATCTTATGACTTTTTGTTTGAAACATTGCTCATTATTTTAATATTTTGTTTTCCAGAATAAAGACAACTTTTTTTGAGCTATTGATCACTTACCGCAATTGAGTAAAGTATGTTTGTGAGTAAAATTAAAACATATCTCTCTATCTGAATTCTCTAGAATACAGAAACTATTTATTAGTACTGCCATTTTCTGGCAATATAGTTATTTGCATAAGTTCAATAAGAATAGTGTTTTTTTTTTTTGTAATCTGAAACATTGAAACATTCTTTCTTTTATCAATATTTTGAATGGAATGGCTAATTTTTAGACATGATCAAGCTGGTTTGAGGGATCGAGGTTGGCTTTATAAAGCTAATAGACTTGGAAAAATGCTGGTTTGGAAAACAAAACAAAACATAACATGGTTCCCTTACAAGGATCCAGAGCTTGCAATACACAAAGGTTCCTCAGATAAAGTTTCTTTTCTTTCTCATTCTTCCCTTTTGATCAAAAATCAAAGGTTCCTGACAAGCCCAGGAACCTCAAGATATTTTCAGACCTTGAGAAGGAAGAAATTGACCTCATTTGCATGAGTACTATAGATCCAGTCTGACGATGAATTTTTGGCTCGACTTCCTAGCTTTAAGAGACTTTTAAAGTTATGATTTGAAATTTCTGATGAAAAAGTTACAGCTAAGTCAACTAAAAGGAATCTATATGGTCAATCACTTTTCTTGCTGTGCTTTCTGTAGGAAATCAGGCCAAGTTAAATAAAGACTAATACTTATTTGACAAACAAATGATTCTACAATCATTTGTATTTAGTCAAATCAGAGCGACTGAAGAGAGAAAAAGTGTTTTAGTAAGACACCTCTTACCAGACTCTAGCTCTGACCATTGTTTTTGAGTTTTTATTACTTGTTTATAATTTAAACTGAATCCTGAATTATTTCTGGGTATAAGGCTGTAAAGAAGTCGGAATCTTTTTTTGTCATTGTTGATTTTTGTTGCTGTTGTTCTGGTGCACAATTTTTTTTTTTTTTTTTTTTTTTTTGAGATGAGTCTTGCTCTGTTGCCTAGGCTGGAGTGCATCGATGTGATCTGAGCTCACTGCAACCTCCGCCTTCTGGGTTCAAGTGATTCTCCTGCCTTAGCCTCCTGAGTAGCTAGGAATACAGGTGCATGCCACCACACTTGGCTAATTTTTCTTTTCTTTTCTTTTTAATTTTTAGTAGAGACGGGTTTCACCATGTTAGCCAAGATGGTCTCGATATGCTGACCTCATGATCTGCTCACCTTGGCCTCCCAAAGTTCTGGGATTATGGGTGTGAGCCACCACACCTGGCCACAAATTCTTTCTTTCACTATAATCCTTGTGTACACTATGTTTCTACCATTCAAATTGTTTATGCTAGGTATCTCTCATTGTTTTACTTATTCCAAGAAAATCATGGTATTCCAAAGATTAAAGAGTATTCAACAAGCAACAGCAGCTACATAAATCAGTGACTTGACCGAAGACTCATTTTTTGCCACTTAGTGATATCCCAATTCAGCTTTTGGATGCTCTTAAATTTTTTCACTGAAATGCCTCCGACTTCTCTCTGATTTGATACAGTGCTATTGAAGAAAAAGCCTCTCTGGTGACGAAAGACCTATCGACACTCAGACTTTGATCATTAATGCTATCAAAAAAAGGTTTTTGATCATAAGGGAAAAATGGGAAAGAAAAGAAACTTTCTATCTGAGGAATGTGAATTCCCTTTAGTTATCAAGTCCAGAGAGAAACTGAAATGAAACAGCAGTCACATTTTACTCCCTGCTTGAGCTAAATAATTACAATTTGAAACCATTTCCTACGTGGGCTATAGACTAACTGATGCCAAATCACCAAAAAATGCCATTAGCTGGACACAATAACTTATAGCCTTTAGTTCAACAATGTATAGCTAAATACTCACCAATATGAATTCTATAGACCAGTGAAAATTTCTGTCAAACAACTTTGTATCAGCCTACTCTTTATCCCCTTTTACCTTTAAAAATATGCTTGTACCAAAGGCTCAGTGGAGCATTCCCCAATGCAACTTGGAAGTATGACCTAGGAAGCTGTCCTCACCCATGGCCCAAATGAACTCTCTCTATTAATTTTGCCTCAATATTAACTCCAAAGCCAAGTTCACTATTTATTTTTTTGTATTAGTTTAATCATGATTTACAAGAGTATTTACCTTGTAATAGCATTTAAGATTATTTTTCTAATATTTCTTTGATTTGTGTATGTTTGGTATATGCCTGTTTGTGTGTCTCTGTTTATTTGACTAACTTGCCAAATTTTTATTCATTTTACCTGGCTTAAAAAAAATAAAAACATTAAGCCTTATTTATAAAATATTTTTGTTATTAATTTCTGATGTTATAATTATTATATCTTTTTCTTCTATTTTATTTGAGCTTCTTTTATTTTTTCTTACTTTTATGTAGTTAAATGCTGCCTTCCTGATTCTACTTCTAGAAGAAAATAGATAATATGTGCCAAATGAGGATGTTACTGGCTTCATTTTAAGATATCTGATAATGACCAAATTGCAAGATATCTGGGGACTCTGAGAAAGAAAGAGGGCACCTCACATGAATAGCTAGGTTTTCCATGTGGCCAAATTCCAGGCTTTTTGCCCTCTTAAAGCAAGTTTCAATAGATGCTAAGTTCTCACCAATATCACAGATCAGATTGGACATTCTCAACAGGCGGCATAAATAAGAGGAGGAGTGGATTAGGACTCCTGTGACACCTGCAACTGTATGGGGAAGAAATATGTTTCCCGTGATAATCAGGAAAATAACTTTACCCTGGATGATGTATATCTTTTTATAATCCTATTGAGTTAATTGTGAAGACGGGCTTGTGGGAATACTTCTAGAGAAACATACAAAATGGTATTTTTTCATACACCATGTCCCCCTTATCAGATTTTAACTACTTGTCACCAGATCAGGCATGTCTTTTCAGGTATACATACCTATATAAATACATGCACAACACATTTGTAAATGGAGGTGAACTTACATTGAAGAAATTATTTCATATGAGATTTTCTGCAACATACCTTTTTTTTTTTCTCATTTAAGAATATGACTTAAGGTCTTTCTAGGGGCGAACATAAGCCCATACATATTTTAATAACATCATAAAAATCTATTTGCTGGGTGTAAAATAATTAAGTAAATCACATGTTTACTGACAATATTTAGATTACTTTCTAATTTTGGATATTATAATCAATGAAGTGGTAAACATTCTTGCATGCAAATTTTAATATACCTGTGTAATTAATAATAATGGGCAAATCCTTCCTAAAAGCTGCCACCAATTGATTTGCTTTCCAATACCCTGTGAGAGTACCATTATTCTGAATTCTCAGCAACACTTCCTATACCCTATATATTTTTTGACTGCCATTCAGATGTTCTTAAAACATGACACCCATTCTCTATTTAAAAATGTGTTTTCTTGTCTGGTTGTAGGAACAGCATTAATATATTTATTTGCCATTCTATAACTCCATCTTTGGGACTTTTGCATGTTGTGGCTTGTCTTTTTAATTTTCTCACCAACTTTTAGGATTCTTTGTTTCAGACACCAAGCTAGTGTTGTAGATATAAGTTGCCAAAAATATAAGCATAATTTATTTTTCAACTTTATGGCTACTTTTATCATACAGTGTAGTTAATATAGTCAATTATGTCAATCTTCTGCCTCAATTTTGCATGGTTTGTATTTTGTTCAAGGATTTCTCAACTCTCTCTGTTATAATCTTTATTATCTATTGCCCTGTATTTTCTATTGAAATTTTGATTTTTTTTTCATGTGCGGGTATTTAATTCATACACATGTTTTAAAGATATGGCATTGTATAGGCTTATTTGTTATTACTACTTTTTTGTATAATCACAACATTTGTTAAATGTTTATTTTTATACATTCCAGATTCCCATATATATGGGACATTTTGTTGGTGGTAATTTGTGTTTCCGTCCTACTCCTGAAGTATCAGTATTAGAGTGTGGTTATTATACAACTTGATAATGACTCCTAACATTTGTTAGGATATGTGTACCCTTACCCACTTTGGAAAGGTGAGAGAGAACAATGAAAATCTTTCCAAAAAACTTTCCCTCTAGCCAAGTCCTATGGTCAAGTGACTTGTCTTTTCACAATGGAAATGTTTGTTATGGATCTTCTCAGTTTTCTCCACCACCGTGTATGAGAGAGAGCAGATAACATATTGTTTTTAGTCCTAAGTCACTGGCCCATTGGGAGTTGCAAGCAAACCTGATCCAGAAGAAGAAGAATCCTCTGGAAATCCTGGACTTTGAACTAGATTCAATGGTTGAATAAGCATTTGGGTTAATCCTTAAACGGGAGGAAGGATAAAGTGAATATTTCATGGGGAAAAGGGTAAGATGGATCAGATAAAATGCTCTGCATTCATTATTGCCCCTATATTAATTTACCTGGGTAGAGAGCTACACTGCATTTCTCATTTTCTTTGAAGTTAGTTGTGACTTTCTACTCCATATATCTGTTATACTAGTTGTTACATTAACTTTTAAGCAAATGCATTTATGTTTAGAGCTTCCGATCAATGTCAAAACTGTATTGCTAACCATATCCCATGCTCAGGTGTCCATAGAACAAGCCAAAAATCCTGATATGATCTGAATACTTCTCTTCCTTCTGAACTCTAATTTTTTGTAGGTATAATATATACTTAACAGTTGGATTAGATTCCATGGCTGTATTATCTGTAACTATTTAGAGTAAATTAGTTTTGCCATACATATTCTCCATGTACTAATATTTATTTATTTCTCAATTTGCAGGGGGTATGTTATTGAATAATTTTTGTAAAAAAAGAAATGTAGTCAATATATCACTTCTTTACATTGACGTCTACAAATTTATTTTTCCTTGTCTTTGGACTCAAGTTTTGAGATGGACAGGACTTTTTAATTCAAAGTCCATCATTCTTCCTTGTTATGTTCTAGAATCTGGTTTTTAGATGAGAAGTTAGACGTCATTCTAAATCTTACAAGGATGTTGGCTATGGTGGATCTAACCTCCATGGTCTTCTGCTTTGTGTCTTTTAATTCTTATTGCTTTGACTGTTTAAAGTGTATGTGGAAATGCTTATTTTAGTTTTATTTTCCACATCACTAAAACAACATTTATACAAGATAATTCTGTTATCTAACTTTGTATTGTAACTTTTAATTTTAGTTATTGTTTTTATTTTCTATTTTTCAGAGCATCCTTTTATCTACATGAAAAAATATGAACACAAAATATTTAAAATATTTTTCAATACTAACTCTGATTCCCCTGGTGTTAGTTCTCCTGTTAAATCTGATTTTCTTTGATTTCTCCCTTTCATGGTATTAGCTATTTTTAAATGATTTTTTCCCTCTAATATTTGATAAATTTTTTTTACTTTCTCATTTGCATGTATGGAGGAGCTTATAGATTCAGCTGTGATCATCGTCTGTGGGAATTTTCCTGGTACACATGACAATTTTTATTGAATGTTGAAGCCACTATGTCCAGTGAGAAGGCAGGTGAAAGCAGGTAGGTTTCACCTTAAAGGTGCTTAGGATCCTACCTGGACAACGTGGTAGTCCTGTCCTCCACAGCCAGAGCCCAAAGTCACCCCATTACTGGCACTCTGGCAGAATTCTCACAGCCTATAGGAAGGAAGTCCTGCAGACTTTATCCAGTGAAAAAATGTAACTAAACAGCAGGCCTGAGAGCAGGGGGCTCATCAGCTATTCTGTAATCCTCTAATTAATTGCATAGTGAAAAAAAAAAATCAATGCTCTGCTCTTCGCTTTTGCTCTCTATGATCTTCCTTCTTTTTGAGGTATTCTTTTGAAAGCGCTTAATTTTTTTAGAGGTTCTTTTGTTTTTTATAGATTTCACAGTTCCTCAGCTATTTGAGGTTTGGTTAATCAATATCATTTCATTAGCTAAATATCTTTTAGAAATATACTGTATTTCTTTGCTTTTGATGGCATTCTTTCTAAAATTTTAGCATTGCTGCTTGTTTTTATTTTCATTTCAGTGTAATTTTGTGATTTTCATGAGAGATTGAGAAAAACAAGAGGAAAATATCTATGTTCAGTGAGTTATTTTGAATGAGAACTCAGGTTCTCTTTTTTCCTTTCAATTTTTAAATTCAGAAAGTTCACCATTCCCAGCCCAGGTTAGATCTCTTTAATAAAGATTCTTGATATGAAGCTTCAATCTTCTTATGGAATTTTTTTTTTTGCCTTATTGATTATTTATTCAACTGTTTGGCAGTTTTGTTTTCTTGAAAGTGTGTGCCTTTATGCATAAATATGCAAAAATACTCTGTCTTCATATATTCTATCCTTGAACTGATCTGTTTCCTTTCTGCTAAGCTCTGTTTGATTTTTAAAAATCAGATTTTTAATCCACTATTTGTTTTCTACAGTTTCCAACCTGATATCTTCTCTCTTCCTTGACTTTATGTTTTTTGATCATGTACATTTTCATTTGAAAACAAGATTATCTAATTTTTTTTTCTTTTCACATCTTTAAATGCAGATATTGATAAATACATGAAGTAAAATGTCTCTTGAAGGTTTTTTGCTTTCGTAGAATAAATTTGTTTTAGAAGGAAACATTTGATCTTATTTCTCAGTCTCTTATAATTCTGTGATGTTTTTCTGTTTGCCCTCCCTCATGAAAGACATATCTCCATGTTGGTTTAATATTGAGTATGAAGATAGACATGGTTTAAGGACTGGCAGAATTTTGTTCTGATTTCTAGGGCTGGATGTGTGAGAGGGGCAGATTGAGACTTGCTGACCTTTTCATTTGTGCAAAGTTGTATAGTGGTCTGAGCACGCAGGACAAATCAAGAAATATGCGCCTGTCTACCTAAACAATCAGAGAGCTTTACCTCTCTTCTGAAGATTTTCTTTTTTTTCTTTTCTTCTTCTTTCCTTTTCTTTTTCTTTTTTTTCTTTTTCTTTTTTTGGTGATAGCTTAAGAATATAGCCTGTTCTCTGTATCCATTCATGGCATCTGCATCTTTATGTTCAGCCAACCGTGGGCCAAAAATATTTGGAAAAAAGTGGACGGTTGCATCTGCACTGAAGATCTAAAGACATTTTCTTGTCATTATTTCTTAAGCAATGCAGTATAGCCATTATTCAAATAGCATTTACATTGTATTAAGTATGATAAGTAATCTAGAGATGATTTAAACTATTCAGGAGGATGTGTATAGGTTATATGCAAACACTAAAACATTTTATGTCAGGGACTTAAGTGTCATGGATTTTGGTATCTGCAGGGGTCATGGATCCAATTCTCCATAGATATTGAGGAATAACTGTATCTGGGTTAGAGGATCTTCCTGTAAAGAGACAGAACTTCCCTCATTAGACACCCATTTGAGCAGCACCATCTCTCTTTCCTGCAATGTCCCCATGAAGAGGTCTGCTGTGCTGGTTACCACTGGCACTGATAGGGCTGCATTTGCACCTTACTAGTTACATCATGGCCAAAAGTTGCCTTCAGGCTCTGCTACTTGAGATTTGTCATTGACGGGATTTTGCTGGAGGCCCTCTGCCCACTCCCAAGCATAGGCAGCTCTGTAAGAGCCCTCCTCCTTTTATTTCACCCAGGATTCTGGGTGTAGTTCACAGTCTTTGAATATTTGTTGTGCCTTTGACTACCATGTTTCCTTAGTTTCAAGTGGTGATGTAAGTTTCTTTCAATCTCATATTTCACTATTCATTTTAGTGAAGTTCTTAAAGCGACAAGTTAAATGTGTGGTTTTAAATTGCCATTTGAACTGAAAGCACCACTGATTCTATGTTCAGCCACGTCAGTTCTACTCTCTTTGATTCTCTAACACAGATTTTAATTCTTTTTTTCATTGTTTCGATCCCTTGAAAGTCCTCTGATCATACACCTTCCTGTAAATTTCACCCTCTTCATTCCTTATCTCATGCTATTGAATTTCCATCTCTATCTTTCATTTGCTTAAGGCTTTCTGCACTGGTTTCACGGAGAATGCGCCTCCTATTTTATTGAGAATACCAAACTCCTTTTGATGTTTTATTCTCATTCTACTCAACAGTTTCCATCTCATTCCCTGAGCCTTGCTGCTCAGAGTCTTTGGGTTGTGCTCTTTTTATTTCATTGTTTAGTGTGTGTCCCTTGCTGCTTTTTTTTTTCTCTTTAGTAACTGTTAAAGTCACCATCTAATTTATCACATATAATGAGACAATTTTGAAAGACTAAGAGATACCTAAATGATAAAATTGTATAATATAGATATAATAAAAATATCTATGTATTAATAGATAGATTGGTTTTATTATACTAGGAACTTATAAAATAATTTGAATGCAAAAGTCTTAAACAAAATGTTAGCAAATCAATGAGATATTAAGAAAATAATATGTCATGAACCGATAAGGTTTACCTGGATCTGTAATGCTTATTTGACATTCAAAAATCTATCAATATTACTTACATATATATAAAAAGAAAAATCATGTGATCACTGTGACATATTTAGAAAAAGCATTTAACAATCTACACCCATTCATGTTTTTAAAAATTAGTAAACTACCATGTGTATCTTTAAAATGTCTACCATATAAAGCATATTCATTTTTGAAATATTGATTTTTTTCACTTGAGATACGAAATAAGACCAAAATGGCTGACCTCATTGCTGCTATTCAACTCAGTACTAGAAGTCCTAGCCAGTGCAATCAAGACAACGTACTAACTTTAATAGCAGATCTTAATGCTTCTCTAGGGAGTTTTATCTTCTTATGTGCAGTGAGAAAAATTACTATAACCCTTCAGTAAAAAGTAAATGTTACAGGTATAAGTTATAGGTTCATCACCAACTTTTGTAAAAGACAGAATCTCAATACCTTTCTTTAAATGAATTATACCCTTACATTTGTTAGTTCACAACTGCCAAAGAGCTTACTAGGAAATTAAAAACAGCCAGAAAACATTAGCAAACAATGAAATAAAGTCTTAGATTGAAACATATAATAAATAAACTCAGAGTAGCATCAACACTCAGTATGCCCTTCATATAAAAGAACTTAGCCTTATTTTCCATGTCTATTTTATGTACAATTTACCACATTTCCTTCTAACTTTTCCAACTGGGAGGCCAACAATTTTATGTTTTTGACAGAATGTGAAAAATAACCACCATGGATTGGTACACAAAGTGGCTAGCAGTGATAGCCGTGTCAAATGCCTGAGACCAGAAGGAATTAGAGGAACATGGCCACTCCTCTTAGGCACAAATTATTTTTCAACAAAAATAAAGCTTCCTGCATGCAGTCTGAAAGGGAGAGTCTTTAGTTAAATTCAGCATAGGAAGAGTCAGGAATGTAAGCATGAATGTAATGTGTTGATATTCCTTAGTTGCTTACAAACTTTTTCTCTTTTTATTGGGTTTTACAATTTGATACAATATGCCTAGGTATGGTTCTCCTTAAATGTACGATATTTGCTCAGCTGCTTGAATCTGTGTTTTTGAACAAATTTAAGAGGTTTTCAGATATTAGTTTTTAAACCATTTTTCTCCCTTTTTCTCTGTTCTTTTTTTCTGAGACTCCAATTTTCTGGACCTTTGAAAATTGTCCCCACAACAGATACATTCTCTTTAACTTATTTTTTTTCTACTTTTCTTTAGATTGTATGATTTATATTGATCTATTTTTTGTGTTTACGTACTTATTTCTTTCTTTCCATTGCGACATTATTATTAAATCCATCTGTTGAAGAAATTATTCTAGGTATTGTATTTTATAGGTCTAGAATGTCCAACATGCTGTTTTTTTATATTACCTATTATTTTTGCAGAGATATGTTATCTTTTCAGTTATTCTAAGTGTGTTATCAGCGTATGAGCCTTCATTTTGTGAGTATATTTGTAATAGGGTCTTTAACATCCTTATCTTATATTTCTAGCATCTGCATCCTTGCAAGGTTGGCATCTGTTGCTTATCTTTTCCTTGTTCTTCATATGCCAACTTTGGATTGCATCCTGGACATTTTAAATGCTATGCTGTGGGGATTCTTATGTTGCCTTGAAGATTGTTGATTTTTTTAAGTAGGCAATTAACTTGTTAGAGTTAAATCCAACTGACCATACCTGCAACGAATAGTGCTCCAAATGTCACTTCAGTTCTTTAAGCTGGAATTCAAGCAGCTTTCAGTTTGGCTCTCATATGCGTGGTTTAGAAGCCAGTAACAGATTTTTATAAAGTTTATGCACAGAATTAGGAATTTCATAATTTTGCTTCTTTTTTCGCTCTCTTATTTCTAGTGCTTCTCATTCATTCTCTGGTAGCCTCAGTAGTTCTAGGGTTTTGTTCACTGGAAAAGAAAACTAGCGACTATATGTATATAAAGAAAAGAAAAGTAGTGGAGGAATTCAGTATCTGCCGGATACTTTCTTTAAACTCTAACATCTCCCCAAATACTGGCTGCTTTTGTCTCCAGAACCCTCAAAATAAGTGTTTTCGATTTTTTCTTTTGTTTTGTGTTTAAGCTAACTCAGAATTCTTAGCTATTATTTTTAGATGAATTTGTTTATTAGGAGTTTACTCCTCAATATTGAATGCCAATCCTAAAGTTTTCAAACTGTCCTGGCACAGAAGCAGACATCTCCAAATTCTTCATGCCATAAATAATTGGTGGACATTGGATTTCTTGCTAATTCCAGATTTAAGGTTATTTAGAAAAAGCACATTCATACTCCCAGCATTTTACATAGTTATATGTGGATTTTTCTGTAACAGAATGTTGAAGTTAAAGTTTAAACCAAGGCACCAAAGCAGTCAAGATGTTGCTTATAAAGTGAAGTATACCAGACCAGAAAGCAGAATTTGAAAATAACTGGCTGATAACTGATTTCCTGAGTCTTGAAAACTTTGCATAGTAAATTCTGACAAAAATCTAGGTTATAAAGTTTGAGAGTATGGAAACAAAAATAAGATTTCATAAGAACTGAGGTGGTACCTGATTTACCTGGTTCCACCAAGGAAGACAGATGATTAAGGATAGTACCTCCTTTACTTCAAGGCAAGGGACATCCATCACAGGAACCTCACAGAGAACTTAAGAGAGAGGCTGGAAAGGGGATAGAGTCCTGTGAAGGTATGTGGAGACCAGGTACGAGAGGCTGGCACACTGCTTTTCTAGCAGGGAAGCTTCTGGGAAGTGGCTTAATTCTCCTTTGTTGGCAGTTCAATGAGGAATAAGCATCTTCTGGGAACCAAATGCATACTCTGCAGGAGACATGGCCAACCTGTAGCTATTTTGTGGTCTTCTCAAGAAAACTATGTAAAGAGGGGGTGAAACTTCAACAGTAGGAGCTAATGTAGACCTTTACAAACAAGGCATTGGGACCAAGTAGATAGTAGAGGGAGTGCAGGAAATTGCAGGTAACATGCCCAGCAGAGGAGCTTCTGTATTTCTGCAAAATATCCAAGACAGTCACAATCAACATTTGCAAGGCACTGTCGACTCTAAGAAGAACTTTCCTGTCATTGTCAGTTCTCCTGACTCTCTGGAATGATCAACAAAGGGAGACAGACAAACCATGAATCCTTTTTTCCACTGCAACTAGCCAATGTTGTTTTTAGAGATTATTAAAATTTTTAGAACTTGGCATTCTAATTTGTGAATTGAGACTAAGTTAGTAAAGTAAAGAAATAAGAGATATTATTGTTGTTTAAGGGAGACACAATCTCATATGGCCTAACTAATACTAAGACACAATGAGAGTTAAAAACAAAGTCGTTTTTATTATGTACCACGATGTGTGCTTGTGTAATGTGCTGACATTATACACATTCACAAAGAGCAGGGTGAGCAATTGATTTTGTTTGAGGATCCTGGAGAGCAGCAGGAGGGATGTGACATTTGCAGTGGGTCTTGTTGAATAATAAAAAAAGAAAGTAAAATGAGCAAAGACAAGGAGTTTTGAAATGGCACAGTGTGTTACAAGCAACAAGGAGAATTGTACAATATATAGAAGGTAGTGTTTGGATTAGGAGAAAGGTAAATTTGCAAAATTGGCCTGAATCTAGTATGTTAAATATATACTATATGGATTTATAGCAAAAAAAAAATGAATAGTAGGAAGTTATCAAATTCCTACTATCATGGCCTTTTATAAAACTATATGTGCTTTAGAAAAGTAATTTTGTCAGAACACTGGAAGAAAGTTGAAGGGAGAAAGACTAGAGACAGAGGCGTGTTTGCCAACAGGGGTGGCAATGCAGTTGAGAGAAGATTCTCACCTGGACTAGGGAAGAGGCAGTGGAGGTAGGATTGCCAGACTCAGGGACCAGCAGGAGTTGAGGATGACCAAGAAGGAATAGTTGAGAGCAACACTCAGACAGTCTGGTTTGAGGTCTTCAGCTGGCTCGTAAGACTGCAAAAACAAAACTAGTTAAAGCACAAACTTCAGATTTGAGAGGGTGGAAAGTAAAGCCAACTTTTATGTTGGTGTCAACTCACCTGTAAGATATCCAAATGCAGGTGTTCAGTAGGTAATTATAACAAGATCACACCTATAATCCCAACAGTTTGGGAGGGCGAGGTGGTGGATTACCTGAGGCCAGGAACTTGAGACCAGCCTGGCCAACATGATGAAACCCTGTCTCTACCAAAAATACAAAACCTAGATGGCAAAAATTAGCTGGGCATGGTGGCACTCACCTGTAGTCCCAGCAATGTGGGAGGCTGAGGCATGAGAATTGCTTGAGCCCAGGAGATGAAGGTTGCAGTGAGCCAACATTGCACCACTGCATTCCAGCCTGGGCAGCAGAGTGAGACTCCATCTCAAAAAAAAGAAAAAAGAAAAACAAGAAAGATATTTTACCAGTTCAAAGGCTAACAACTGTTAAAAAGATTGGTATTCAAGGGCCAGTTCCAGGTATAGGCATAGAGACAGACATTGAAAATCACATTAGAGGTAATGAAAGGAAGAAAATTTGATAAGCAAGAAAACGGTATGTTAATAGTGTGAGAAGAAGAGAATGGTAGAATGGTATCACCAGAAAACAGCAAGAAAAGAAACTTAAAAAACAATGAGGTTGACTGCACATTCTGACTCACAAGTGGGAGCTAAACATTGGTTACCCATAGACATAAAGATGGAAACAACAGATTGGAATGGAGGAAGATGGCCGACTAGGAACAGCTCAGGATTGCAGCTCCCAGTGAAGGTGCAGAGGGTGAGCAGATGCCGCATTTCCAGACTGATTTTTATTGCCAACAGACCAGGAGATTCCCAGGCGGAGGAGCCCCATGGGTCACCAGCTCGGCTGTTTCACCCCGCATGGCTACTTTGCCCGAGCCCTTGTGCGGCGGTTCTCCATACAAAGGCACTGGTCCGGGTGCCCCCTTAGCTGGCGATTGGAGCCCTGAGACAGCAGAGTCGCCCATTCATCTGAAATAGCGAGCCAGGCCAGGAGATTCCTAGGCAAAAAAACTGCCAGGAATCTCAGCGCCACTGTTTCAGCTGGCTCAGTGAGTCGTGGCATGGGAGATCCCAGCACCTTTTCAACAGGCAACTGAAACACTGGGAGAGAGCTGACCGTTCAGCAACAACAACAAAAAGAAAAGATTCTGAGTCAGGGAGCCAGGTGATCAGGCTCAGCTGGTCCCACCGCCCCCCCCCCCCAAAAAAAAAGCAAAACAGTAATTGAAAACGCTCTGGGTTGAGAGTTTCACTGCAAGCACAGTGGAACCCGGGATGGTCAGGCTCTGTGTGGGAGGGGCGTCCGCCATTACTGAGACACTCCACCACTATGGAGGCAGTCTGACCATCGCTGAGGTAGCCCACTGTTGCCTAGGCAGCCTGCTGCTACAGAGAGTCCTCCATAACAGAGGTGGGCCACCATTGCCAAGGCAGTTCTAACTACACCCATATAAACAGGACTGCAGGGAAGATCACATGGCAGCTGGGCGGAGCCCACAGCAGCTCAGCAAAGCCTCTGCAGGCAGACAGTAACTAGGCTACCTCCTCGTGAGCAGGGAAGCCCTGAAAGAAAAAAAAAAAGGCAGCAGCACAATGGAAACTCATAAACAAAGCCCTAACTCCCTGAGACAGAGCACTTGGGGAAAAAAAAAAAGAAAAAGAAAAGAAAAAAAAAGGGAGTTTATGAGTTCTGCTGCAGCAGACTTAAACGTACCTGCCCAGCAACTCTGAATGAACAACGGAGCTCACAGCTCAGGACTTGAGCTCCAATAAAGAACAGACTGTCTCCTCAAGCAGCTCCCTGACCCCTGTATATCCAAAGAGTCACCTCATAAAGGAGAGAACAGACTGACATTTGGTGGGCATCCTTTGGGGACAAAGATAGCAGAAGAGGAAACTGTTAGCAACCCTTACTGTTCTGCAGCTGCTGCAGGTGATCCCCTGGCAAGCAGTGCCTAGAGTGGACCTCAGCAGTCCTACAGCAGAGGGGCCAGTCTGTTAGAAGGAAAGCTAAGAAAAAGAAGTAACTTCAGCATCCACAAACTGGAAGTTCACTCAGAGACCCAATCTGAAAGTCAGTAACTACAAAGACAACAGGTGGATAAACCTACAAAGATGGGAAGACACCCAAAACCAGAACACCTCTCCTCCTAAAAGGGATCACCACTCCCCACCAGCAAGGGAACAAGGTTGGATGGAGAAGGAGTGTGATGAAATGACAGAATCAGACTTCAGAAGGTGGCTAATAAGAACTACAGTGAGTTAAAGAACATGTTCTAACCCAATGCAAAGAAACTAAGAACCTTTAAAAAAGATCTGACAAAATGCTAATGAGAATGGACAATATAGAGAGGAATATAAGTGAACTGATGGAGCTGAAAAACACAACACGAGAACTTTGTGAATCATGCACAAGTTTCAACAGCTGAATTGACCAAGCAGAAGAAAGGATATCAGAGGTCAAAGATCAACTCAATGAAATAAAACGGGAAGGCAAGAATAGAGAAAAAAGGGTAAAAAGGAATGAACAAAGTCTCCAAGAAATGTGGGACTATGTGAAAAGACCTAATCTATGTTTGATAGGTGTACCTGAATGTGACGAAGAGAATGAATCCAAGCTGGAAAATACTCTTCAGGATATTTTCCAGGAAAACTTCCCCAACCTAGCAAGGCAGGCCAATATTCAAGTCCAGGAAATTCAGAGAACACCACAAAGATATTGTTCAAGAAGAGCAACCCCAAGGCACATAATCGTCAGATTCACCAGGGTTGAAATGAAGGAAAAAATGCTAAGGGCAGCCAGAGAGAAAGGTTGGGTTACCCACAAAGGGAAGCCCATCACACTCACAGCAGATCTCTCAACAGAAACCCTACAAGCCAGAAGAGAGTGGGGGCCAATATTCAACATCCTTAAAGAAAAGAACTTTCAACCCAGAATCTCCTATCCAGCCAAATTAAGCTTCATAAGTGAAGGAAAAATAAAATCCTTTGCGAACAAGCAAGTACTCAGAGATTTCATCACCACCAGACCTGCTTTACAAGAGCTCCTGAAAGAGGCTCTACAAATATAAAGGAACAACCAGTATGAGCTACTTCGAAAACATAAGAAATGGTAAAAAGCATCAACACAATCAAGAATCTGCATTAACTAACAAACAAAACAGCCAGCTAGCATCAAAATTACGGTACAGACAGTGCTGGACTTATGATCACGATTGGTTCCGACAGACCGGTTGTAACACGATTTGGTAGTAAGTTGAGTAGGCTATATGTACAGTACTGTGAAATGATGTTATAAAAATCTTTAAGTCATATTTTATCATAATTTTCTTTCATTATTGTTATATATCATAATTTTCTTTGTTCATTTTGTGCCATTTATATCATCTCTACACCATTTTGTTTCTTATTTTTACATTCGTCAGGTTTAAGTAAAACACTGCATTACCAGTACAACTGGTTTAATATTTGCAAAACATACAAAATTACAAAATACAGGTGCATACAAAAATACAAAATACAGGTGTAAAAAATACCATAGGAAACATTTTCCCAATTGCAAAACATATCAAAATATGTAAACATGTACGAAAGATTTTATTGGCCGTTTTTGAATTTGATCTTCCATCCAAATATATAGCAATTTCTCCATTTCGTGGATGGGTCCGCTTCGTTGCTTTGTTATAACTGTTGATTGCATGGGTGCAGAACCTTTCACAGCTTCACGAATTCTTTCTTTATCTTTCAAAATCGTCGACACAGTCGAGTGTGATAACCTTGTATCACGTGCAATCACATTCACTTTCTTTCCTCCTTCATACTGCTTAATTACCTTGATTTTTGTGTTGAGATCGATGGTCTTTCTTTCCTTCTTGGCAGGCTGAGGTGTAGACAAAGACAATTCCCTCTTGGTAGACATCTTGGGAGGGGTTTGATGAAAAATATCCAAGACAAATTGCTGTACCGAGTCTGGGATAACAGTTGAAATGGTGCACACAGGGATGGTAGTGCTGCCGGAAACTGGCCCACACTGTCGTACACCCAGCTGGGCAATGTTTGCGCTGCCAGACGTGGAGCAGTTGTGGCTAGCGATTGTGGTCATAAAGTCTAATGGTCATAAGTTGCATAGGTCGTAAGTCGATCAATACCTGTATCATTCACACATAACAATATTATCCCTAAATATAAATGGACTAAATGCTCCAATCAAAAGACACAGATTGGAAAATTGGATAAAAAGCCAAAATCCATCAGTGTGCTGTATCCAGGAAACCCATCTCACATGCAAGGATGCACAAAGGCTCAAAATAAAGGGATGGAGGAAGATTTACCAAGCAAATGGAGAGCAAAAAAAAGTAGGAGTTGCAATTCTCATCTCTGATAAAATAGACTTTAAAGCAACGAAGTTCAAAAGAGACAAAGAAGGACATTACATAATGGTAAAAGGATCAATGCAACAAGAAGAGCTAACGATCCTAAATATATACACACCCAATACAGGAGCACCCAGATACATAAGGCAAGTTCTTAATGACTTACAAAGAAACTTAGACTCCCACACAATAATAGTGGGAGACTTTAACATCCCATTGTCAATATTAGGCAAATCAACCAGACAGAAAATTAACAAGGATATCCAGGACCTGAAGTCAGACCTGAAACAAGCAAACCTAATAGACATTTACAGAACTCTACACCCCGAATCCACAGAATATACATTATTCTCAGCACCACATCACACCTACTCTAAAGCTGACCATGTAATAGGAAATAAATCACTCCTCAGCAAATGCAAAAGAATGGAAATCATAACAAACAGTCTCTCAGATCACAGTGCAATCAAGTTAGAACTCTGAATGCAGAAACTAACTCAGAACCGCACAGCTTCATGGAAACTGAACAACTGGCTCTTGAATGTTGATTGGGTAAACAATGAAATGAAGGCAGAAATAAAGATGTTCTTCGAAACCAACGAGAACGAAGACACAACATACCAGAATCCCTGGGACACATTTAAAGCAGTCTCTAGAGGAAAATATATAGCAATAAGTGCCCACATGAGACCAAGGAGAGATCTAAAATTGAAACCCTAGCATCAAAGTTAAAACAGCTAGAGGAGCAAGATTAAAAAAACTCAAAACCTAGCAGAAGACAAGAAATAACTAAGGTCAGAGCAGAACTGAAGGAGATAGAGACACAAAAAACCCTTCAAAAAATTAATAAATCCAGGAGCTGGTTTTTCGAAAAGATCAACAAAATAGACCACTAGCCAGACTAATAAAAAAGAAAAGAGAGAATAACCAAATTGATGCACTAAAAAATGATAAAGGGGATATTACCACAGATTCCACAGAAATTCAAACATGATCAGAGATTATTACAAACAACTCTATGCACATAAGCTAGTAAACCTAGAAGAAATGGATAAATTCCTGGACACTTGCCTTCTCCCAAGCCTAAACCAGGAAGAATTTGAAACCCTGAATAGACCAATAACAAGGTCTGAAGTTGACGCAGCAATTAACAGCCTACCACCCAAAAAAAGCCCAGGTCAGATGGGTTCACAGCCGAATTCTACCAGAAGTACAAAGAGGAGCTGGTACCATTCCTTCTGAAACTATTCCAAATAATCCAAAAAGAGGGAATTCTTCCCAAATCATTTTATGAGACAAACATCATCCTGATACCAAAACCCAGCAGAGACTCAACAAGAAAAGAAAACTTCAGGCCAATAACCATGAGGAACATACATGCAAAAATCTTCAATAAAATACAGGCAAACCAATTGCAACAGCACATCAAAAAGCTTATCCACCATAATCAAATAGGCTTCATCCCAGGGATGCAAGGCTGGTTCAACGTACTCAAGTGTATAAACGTAATTCACCACATGAACAGAACCAAAGACAAAAACCACATGATTATCTCAATAGATGCAGAGAAGGCCTTTGACAAAATTTAACAGTGCTTTATGCTAAAAACCCTCAATAAACTCGGTATTGATGGAACCTATCTCAAAATAATAAAAGCTATTTACGACCAACCAACAGCCAATATCATACTGAATGGGCAAAAACTAGAAGCATTCCCTTTGAAATCTGACACTAGACAAGGATGCCCTCTCTCACCACTCCTATTCAATATAGTACTGGAAGTTCTCGCCAGAGCAATCAGGCAAGAAAAATAAATAAAAGGCATTCAAATAGGAAAGGAGGAAGTCAAATTGTCTCTATTTGCAGATGACATGATTGTATATCTAGAACACCCCATCGTCTCAGCCCAAAATCTCCTGAAACTGATAAGCAACTTCAGCAAAGTCTCAGTATACAAAATCAATGTGCAAAAACCACAAGCATTTCTATACACCAGTAACAGACTTAAAGAGAGCCAAATCAAGAACGAACTTCCATTCATAATTGCTACAAAGAGAATAAAATACCTAGGAATACAACTAACAAGGAACGTAAAGGACCTCTTCAAGGAGAACTACAAGCCACTGCTCAACGAAATAAGAGAGGACACAAACAGATGGAGAAACATTCCATGTTCATGGTTAGGAAGAATCAATATAGTGAAAATGGCCATACTGCCCAAAGTAATTTACAGATTTAATGCTATTCCCATCAAGCTACCAATGACCTTCTTCACAGAACTGAAAAAACCACCTTAAACTTCACATGGAACCAAAAGAGAGCCTGCATAGCCAAGTCAATTCTAAGCAAAAAGAACAAAGCAGCAGGCATCACACTACTGGACTTCAAACTATACTACAAAGCTACAGTAATCAAAACAGCATGGTACTGGTACCAAAACAGAGATATAGACCAATGGAACAGACCAGAGGCCTCTGAGGCAACACAACATATCTACAACCATCCAATCTTTGACAAACCTCAAAAAAACAAGCAATGGGGAAAGGATCCCCTGTTTAATAAATGGTGTTGGGAAAACTGGCTAGCCATGTGCAGAAAGCAGAAACTGGACCCCTTCCTGATGCCTTACACTACAATTAACTCCAGATGGACTAAAGACTTAAACATAAGACCTAACATCATAAAAACACTAGCAGAAAACCTAGGCAAAACCATTCAGGACGTAGGCATAGGCAAGGACTTCACGACCAAAACACCCAAAGCATTGGCAACAAAAGCCAAAATAGACAAATGGGACCTAATCAAACTCCACAGCTTCTGCACGGCAAAAGAA
>NW_022437103.1:966912-1072045 GCF_009761245.1 Sapajus apella
GACAACAGATGCTGGAGAGGATGTAGAGAAACAGGAACATTTTTACACTGTTGGTGGGAGTGTAAATTAGTTCAACCATTGTGGAAGACGGTTTGGCAATTCCTTAAGGACCTAGAAATAGGAATTCCATTTGACCCAACAATCCCATTACTGGGTATAAGGACACATGCACACGAATGTTCATTGCAGCACTGTTTACAATAGCAAAGACCTGGAGCCAACCCAAAGGCGCATCGATGTTAGACTGGACAGGGAAAATGTGGCATATATACACCATGGAATATTATGCAGCCATCAACAATGATGAGTTCCTGTTCTTTGTAGGGACATGGATGAAACTGGAAACCATTATTCTCAGCAAAGAGACACAAGAGCAGAAAATCAAACACCGCATGTTCTCACTCACAGGCAGGTGTTGAACAATGAGAACACATGGACACAGGAGGGGAGCACTGCACACTGGGGTATGTTTGAGGGAAATGGGGAAAGGACGGAGGGTGGGGAGGTGGGGAGAGATAGCATGGGGAGAAATGCCAGATATATGTGAAGGGGAGGAAGGCAGCAAATCACACTGCCATGTGTGTACCTATGCAAGAATCTTGCATGTTCTTCACATGTACCCCAAAACCGAAAATGCAATAATAAAAAAAAAAGATGGAAACAACAGATGAGGGAGGAGAGCAAGGGCTGAAAAAACCTTATTGAGTGCTATGTTCACTATTTGGGTGATGGGATCAATACAAGCCCAAATCATAGCACCACACAATATACTCATTTTTTTTTTTTTTTTGAGGCAGAATTTCGCTCTTGTTACCCAGGCTGGAGTGCAATGGCACTATCTCGGCTCACCGCAACCTCTGCCTCCTGGATTCCAGCAATTCTCTTGCCTCAGCCTCCCGAGTAGCTGAGACTACATGTACACACCATCATGCCCAGCTAATTTTTGTATTTTTATTAGAGACAGAGTTTCACCATGTTGACCAGGATGGTCTCGATCTCTTGACCTCGTGATCCACCCAACTCGTCCTCCCAAAGTGCTGGGATTATAGGCATGAGCCACCGTTCCCGGCCTGGTTTTTTTTTGAGACAAGTCCTCACTCTGTTGCTTAGGACGGAGTGCAGTTACGCAGCATGGCTCACTGAAGCCTTGACGTACCTCCTAAGCTCAAACAATCCTTCCACCTGAAACTCCCGAGTAGATGGGACTGCCGGTGTGCACTACTATGCCTAGATAGATTTTGTTGTTGTTATTGTTGTTTGCAGAGATGGAGTCTTAATATATTCCCCAGTCCAGCCTCAAACTTCTGAGCTCAAGCAATCCACCCACCTTGGTCTCCAAAAGTGCTAGGATTACAGGTGTGAGCCACCACACCCAACCAATATAACCATTAAACAAACCTGCACATGTACTCCCTAAACCTAAAATGAAATAAATAAAAATAATAAATAAACAATGGGTTTTACTCCAGCATTGAGTCATGCACATAAACCAAATAGTATGAGAACTGGAAAGAGTACACTGTATTTGATTATTAGTCAATCATGTGTGGAGTCTGTCTGAACCATTTAATGAGGTGTGGGTTCAGGGGTCAGGATGCTATGAAGAGTAACTAAAAGGTAACAAATTAAAAGCAGTAAATACAGGCTGAATTACCTAGAATTTTATTGGGGAAAGGAAAGAGAGAGCTAGATGTTTATATAGGTGCCAGTTTTAGAATGGAAGAGCTGGAAACATGTGCTATGGTAGAGATGATATGAATATAAACTGCTAGGGAAGGCACAGAGTAAAAACTATTTCAATGGTGCCCTCTGCAACTTCTACAGTGATTAAGAGCAGCCCTATTGGGTGACAGGGTTTAATATGTTCTTACAAAGTATATTTCCCTGCATTTGTACCCTTTGATCAACTTTAATTAATTTAGATCTCGAGCTAACACTTGACAATTGTGTAAGAAAAATGGGATAAAGTGAAATGCAAATAATCGTTCTGCAGCTGATATGAAATGAGGTGGGAAATGCTTTCTCTTAGACCCCTGTCCCATTTTATTTTGAAATTGTTTTCTTGTACTTATCTTAAAGGCAGAGAGGCTGTTGAGCAATTGCAGAGCATTTATAGTGTGGGTGTTTTTTGGTCATTTGTGATTATTCTGTTTTACATTTGGTTGTCTATTGATTTATACTGAGCCAGGGAAAAGGCCCTGGCTGTCAGACTAAATAGATCTGAATTTTAATATCAGTTTTATGACTTCTTAGATGTATGGCCTTGACTGAGAATTAGCCCCTCTGAGACTCAATTTCCTCAGCTATAATATGGGGTAGCAGTACCTCCCCTTTCTGAGGGTTAGTGATGATTAGGGTGAGGCAGTCACCGTGGTACTTTACAGACAGTGGCTGCTGACTTAGCAAATGGTAGGTGTTAATATTAAATATAATTCAGACTTCCCAAAGGGACAGTTCATGGGGAAAGGGTGTTTTCCCTCCTCTTGGAAAATCACATGCTTATTATTATCTTAAAATTTTAGAAAAGTAGGTGATGGAGGCATCTGCCTATGTAATAAACATTCCAAAACTTGCAAGCTGTACTCAGTTGTGAAGAAAAAAGAAAGTTTTATAGATTATTAATTTTAGTGTCCATCTCTTATTTTATTCCCCAACACTCATATCCTCCTAGGTAATACATAATACATGTGAATGAGTGTGTGTGTGTGTGTGTGTGTGTGTGTGTGTGTGTGTGTGTTGTGTAGGGGTGTTGAGTGTCAGCCACACATCTTGTTATCTGAAGTTATCTAATTCTCTTCCATTTAAAAAGTCACTGTCAGGTCAGCTCAGTGTTGCTTGATAAACTAATAAATATTTAGTCAAATTCAAGGTTTAAACTCCTTACCAGTGTCAATTTTTTCCCTTTGCTAGAGGTTTATTTCAGGGAGGTGGGAAAGAACTACTGCTTCCCATGAGAGTCCTGTGCCATGTTCTGGATTCACAGAGCCTCTGTGTGATCACCATCACCTTGCCTGGGCACTCGCATCTGGCTGGAATCAGCTGCTCAAGGTCATGGCTGTGAAACCCATGACCTATTTTATCTCATCCTTCCCTGGCAGCTCCATTGCTAACTTTTATCCTCACAGTAGCACTTGCTAGCCCTTTAAAATCCTTGTATTTAGATCAAATCTTCTATTAGATGCCCACTGCCATAAAAACTCCTTTCCTCCTCATATTGGCCCCAGGGAAAACCTACAGGTGTTAATTCTTAGCCTCCCTTCACTCGCACCCTGGAAGTACACAGAACTTTGAATTTCTTCCATGGCACGTGAGTGTTGATAGGTAGCAGGGATGCTGCCACTGGTTCTCTCTCTTCCTAAACACCTGTCTATGCTGCTCCCATGTCATGTTCTGGGCTGTAGTGAGGGGATCCCCTCCCAAAATTCCAAATACAGCTTTTTTCCCAACCTCCTAGATTTCTAATATGGTTTGGATCTGTGTCCTTACAAAATCTCATGTTGAATTGTAATCACCAGTGTTGGAAGCGTGGCCTGGTGGAAAGTGATCAAACTGTGGGGATGGGTTTGTCACGAGGATTTAGCACTATTCCCCCTTGGTACTTAGTCCTTACCATGGATAGTGAGTGAACTTTCGTGAGATCTGATCGTTTAAAAGTGAATAGCACCTCTCCGTTTGCTCTCTCTCTTACTCCTGCTCCAGCCATGTAAAGTGCTTGCTCCTCCTTTGACTTCTGCCATGATTGTAAGTTTCCTGAGTCTTTCCAAGAAGCTAAGCAGATGTCTGCACCATGCTTCCTGTGCAGCCTGCAGAACTGTGAGTCAATTAAACTTCTTTCCTTTATAAATTACTCAGTCTCAAGAATTTCTTTATAGTAATGTAAGAGCAGACTAACACAGGGTCTTAGCCACTCTTCCATCCCTCTCTCCTACATTTTAGTAACTCAAGCAATTCTTCTATCTGATCTCTTGCCTCCTTTCGTTAGCCTCCTTGTCTCATTTCCACTTCCTGGGAGCAGAAGGTGGAAATGAGACATTTCCCCTCCATTTGTGATGGGAAATACCAAGATATTTACGTTGTATCCTCCTTCCCTCCATTGGGCTTCTATGTTCTGGCAATTACTTTTTCTCTAAAGCACTAAAAATAACTTGGTTCAATTGGCAGAAAGACATTGGAGGTCATGATTTAAGAAACTGAATAATTTACAATTTTAATTTAATTCTTGTCGTTTACTTAACCCAATTTTCCACAAATCTATTATTTATACCATCCCCCCTAAATGTGTGTAGTGGTTATTAGGACACTGAGTATTGCCTGTCAGCTTCAAACCTATCTTCCTAAACTTAGCTTGTGATGTTGAGACTGGACTTCTGCAAATCCTATTTCTGTTTTAACAACTGCTTCCTGGTAGGATCTTCAAATAGGGGGCACTAGAGGGAGACACAAGGCTGAAGGAGAGACAGAGGAGACAGGGAGGCACACTCCTTATTTGCTTCCTGTGAGCCTTACCCCAACAATGCCTCCCTACCCTGCCAGAGGCAGTTCCTTCCTGTAGCAGCTGCGGAATTCAGTTTGCAGCTTTCCCAACACTTGTATTCCATCTCTCTCCGAGACTCGGAGACACCAGCACCAACAAGACACCAACTGCTTAGAGGATTGGGCCCAGGCCCCAGGGTCCTTTCCTTGAGCTCAGACACCAGCACCAGCAATCTAAGTTTAGCCTCTGCAGTGCCCCTTCTCCAAAGATTTAAAATTTGAATAATTCTAATTTCTTCCCTTTGTTCCCCAGCTTTAGCGTAGGAACTGCTTACTTCACGTGTTACCTCAGTGACATATAGTTAAAGGCTTTATACCTACTCTACAATTCTGTATATTAAGTATTCTCGGTAAACATTACTGGTATAGTTTCCACCTACTGATCGGATGCAGGTTGATCCAAACTCCACCAGAATTAGTGCTGTATGAAAGCCATGATGCAATATACTATCCTGATGGTTTGTTGGTAGGGCAGTGAGAGTGGTGATGGGAATGGTGACTGTGGTCACGGATGTCTGTGTGGACACGCCCATTGGTCATGTGTGTTTGGTGAGCACGCTTGTGCTCAGCAGGGTGATTTCCAGCTGGAGGGGAAGGGGGACAGAGGGCCAGTGAAGACTCAACGACTCAGGAAAGAAAAATAGGTGTTAAGGCTAAAACAATTTAGCTTCTTCCTGCCAGACTTTCTCCTAAATTCAGTATTCACAGCCAACTCAAATTTGGATCAAAACCATCAGCATCATCTGGGAACTTGTTAGAAACACAGAACAGTTATGTTCCACCCTAGGTTTGCTAAGTTAGGGTCTTCACGTAGCCAGTGATGATTTTATGCACATTAAAGTTAGGCAAACTCTGTACTAGAAATGATATAAGGCATGGATGGAACAAGGACTATATCAAGGAAAAATCATATACCTACATTCCATTTCCAATCCCTACCACTCACCTGAATATTTGGCTCTCTATATCCTCGCAGAAATAGCCTTCATTATACAACATTTCTAAAAATTAGAGATGATGGAAAGGGACATCTTGGGAATCATAGACTTCCTAGGTTACGTATGTTAGACTAGGATGGGCTACAATAACTGAAGGAGGAGCACATATAAAGTCTTTTACGTGTTGCAATTAGTTTAAAAAAGAAAAAGAAAAAAGATCATTATATACCGCCACATATTCTTCATGGCCTATATCTTTATTCTCTTACTGGGAGAATTAGGGGATGGTGGTAGGACACAATTGTAGTTCAGGCTAACAGAAGTGCCTGCTGAAAGCATATGGGTGAGGGGGTGACATACCGTTTTGAGCCGTATCTCAGAGAGGGTTCCCCTACCAGGATCCAAAGGGGTATGTTGCTGCCTAGGGTCGTTCACACACCTGATCCATCGGCAACACATTGTCATCAAAGGTGACTCCCTATTCAGGGGCTGAAAATGTCCCCACAGAAGAAGATTTACAGATGGGCCTTTGATTGTGTGGAAACAGTAGGCTAAGAAACTGGCTTCTATTTTGGGGTGGAGCTGGGGCAGAGGGGTCATTTACAAACACTGGACTCTCTCATACTTCCACGAGCCTGGAGACTTGGGCTGACCTCTTACTGAGGAATGCCTCTAGACCTGGGAGACCCAAGTAGGAGCCAGTGACAAATTAGACACAGGGTGTGTCCCCTGCAATCTTCTTCTGAGAATCTTTGGAGGCACAAAGCTTCAAATAGAAAGCTGAGGAAATTTGGATCTCTGCCAAATATTTTGCCGTCTTGCTCTCTGCAACGTTGTGGCCTACCAGAAAATTCTGTAGCACAACAGACGTAGAAGACACAGAGGGAAAGTATATCTTTCACAGTTGCTAAGAAAATAGGTCACATTTTAAAAATATCTGATCTGTGTACGTGGCAAGATAAAGAAAAGCCGTGAAATAAGAAAATGCCATATAAGGAAGAACAGGTGAAAGAAAAAGGCACCATTTTGAGAAAAAATAGCATAGCTAAAAATTTTAAAGGCTGATACAAAATATTAAATAGCACTATCAGATTTAAATTTGTTATTGGGGTCAAAAAGAATAAACTTGATGGGCGGAGAAAAAATGAATTAGTGTTGAAGGAAATGTTTGAAAAATTATTCCAGAAATCAGAAAAAAATCTGAGGATGATAACAGGGAGACAAAGATCTATAGGAAGAGAGGAAGGAAGGAAGGAACGGGGAGGGGAGGAGAAAGGGAGGGAGTGAGGGAGGAAGGAGGGCGACAGGAGAAAATACATAAAAAAGACAAGATTATAAGCTGAATGAAAGAAAATCTCAGTCTAAAAGAAGTATCAGTAATCAATAAGGACAAGATTGTTTAATACCTGGTACTTCAATAATTGATAATGAAGTACATCTCACCTCAAACAACACCTCAAAATAAATCTTATGGATATAATGTAAAACAAATTACACAAAATAATTTAATAAAATTGAAGTAAGCATTTACTAACGATGCATGGAGGAGAATATTCTGGTCTTAGAAGCAATGAAAAAAATCTCAGTAAAAAGCTTGGCAGATATGAGGAAATTAAAATTAAAGAGTAACACAATTAGAATGTGATTTGTCTTAAAAGGCAAAAACTGATATTGGAATGGTATTTCAGTAAATACAACAATGAGCCCTCAAGTGTCCATCCCAGGTGAATTTAGTCAATCAGGGAAGTGCGTAAGAACCGGAATCCAGACTCCTGACTGCCGTTTCCAGCTGCAGAGTCTAGACAGTATGCATCAACCATGAAGAAGCCAGAATCACTGGAGGTTGTTCTGTGCCATGTTCATGGACTCAAAATAAAAAGTGCTGTTGTTGATCACTGCAACACTTACTCATCCTCCTACAAGTAACCGGCTTATGCAGCTACTGATATGTTTATTACAATGACCTTAAAACTAATCTGGTTGTTGAACTATGATGCCTACTTTGTTGGCCATATTGGAACAGAAATTTGCCACAACTCAAATTACATCCTGAAGGAAATAAAGAACTAAATATAGGAGAAAACTAGCTTGAGGTAAGACAGGGAGACTCAGAAGGCAAGTAGACCCCTGATGGTTATAATTCGTCCTGAAATCTACATCTGGTACAGACTAAGAGGAAAGGACTTGTGAGGCTACCTGCTTTTTCTTTTTTTTTCTTTCTTGGAATATACAGCTTTTATTTTTCTCTACATTTCTTCTTCTCTTTCTCTTCTTTGTCCTTTGCTTATCTTTTCTCACTTTCCCTTTTCTCTTTCTGAGTAAAATGATTGTCCACAGGCGTTGGAATGAGACAGATGCCCCCAACCCCCATGCAATCAGCTCAGCCACTTGTTGACTTTGAAACCCCAGATACATTATTTATGAGTCACAGTTTTCTCTTCCGTAAGATGGAGACAAGAATATGTAGCCTCTAGGATTTTGCAAGGATTAAATGAAATAGTACCTATAAAGTTCTTGACATGCTAAGAGCTCAGGAAATATTGGTTCCCGTTTCCTGTATACTGCTCCTCCCTCTCAAGTTCTCTACTAGGCTGAGCATTTATGAAGGTCTCAGGCTAGACAATCCATAAAGCTCTACTTGCCAGAAGACGATCTGTGAAATGTCCAGTTACCTTTCAGCAGCAAGAAATAGAGGATAAGATCAGAGTAACTCTACATTGGTCTCTGATGTAGTTTGGATGTAGGTCTTCACCCAAATCTCATGTTGATATGTAATTCCCAGTTTTGATGGTGAGATTTTGTGGGAGGTGATTAGATCACAGGGATGAATTTCTCATGATGGTTTAGCATCATCCTCCTTGGTACTGTCCTCGCTATACCAAGTGAAATCTCCTGAGATCTGAATGTTTAAAAGTGGGTAACTCCTAACCCCTCTGGTTCTTGCTCCTTCTCTGGCCCTGCGATATGCCTGCTTCCACTTTACTTTCTGCTGATTCGAAGCCTCTTGAGGCCTCCCCAGAAGCAGATGCCACAATGCTTCCTGTAAAGCCTGCAGATCCATAAGAAAATTAAACCTCTTTTCTTTGTAAATGACTCAGTCTCAGGTATTTCTTTATAGCAATGTGAGAATAGCCTAAAACAGTCTCCTACCCCCCAAACACCACCACTTTCCCTGCTCTTTCACCCAACTTCCAAGATCCCACCTCCCCATACCCAGTTTATGGTGATCTTATCAGTTTAATTTCATTAGGCTGGAGATGGTCTGAGTGTGAAGTTCTCCAGATTAAGAGGATTCCAACACATAGACTGAGAAAAAGACTGCTCAACAATATTTACAAAGAGTCAAGGGCTAATTTTTTGAACTTTGTGTATGGATATTGCCTAGGGAGTCTACCAGCAATAACAGTCACTTCTTTCTTCATAGCTGTCCAGATCAATGGTTCTTTCATTTCTTCTAAGACAGGCAATAATGATCTATTCTCCTCCTAACAGATAACTCTGGAAACAGGAGATGGGCTAGATTTCCACGTCTTCCTAGTTTCCTTTAATTGTGAGAAAGTACCATATCATTCTGATCAGGTTGGAAATATGACTGGGCTGATGCTCACTGGTGCAGAGGCCAGGGGGCCTAATGTCAAATTGTAACAGGTTTTTTCTTTCTGTTAACCTGCCTGGCAAATAGGGGACATAGAGACAAACCTAAGCCAAAAACAAAATAAGAGCACCTTTCCATAAGTAATAGAAAACATATAAATGGGCATTTATTATTCAGCTTAAGTATTGATTGAGCACCTACTAAGATCTGGAAGAATAAAGATGAACGAAACACAATTTTGGTATCAAAAAACTCACTCTCTAGCAGGAAAGACACCTATGTAAACAAATAAGTGCATCTTACTTATCTAATGGTACGCTGTGATAGACATTGTTGTGATAGAAGTCTGAGGGATACCACTGTGGCATGTTGGAAGAAGCGTCACTTGGGGCCAGGAGTGACCCCCGTGATCCTGTTGAGTGGCTTTGCTGCATTCCTTGCATGCTCCACATTGTATCTCTGAGACCCCATGTTAGATATAGGGCTTTCTCACTGCTGCTAACACCCACCTGGATACCATTTGGCCTTTCAGAGTCTTGATAAGTTTCTCGTATAATATCTTATTCAACCAGACTATAATTTCAATTACATCTTCTGAGAAAGAAGTATTGAATCCAATTTAGGAGAAATGCTGAAAGCAGCTTCATAGAATCCAAAATATGTTATCCTTCTTCTAACTCCCACACTGAAGTCCCTAGTAGACTGCCCAGAGTGGGTGGAATCCATAAGTCATTCAAGGAGAAGCAGCATTAAGGCAATTGCGAGACATCAGCCTTACAAAAGCAGCTCATCTTGTCACTGCTGGGCCATCTTATTAAACGGGCACAAAAACACACAGTGAGAATCAAAGAAAAGTAAGGGCTGGCTGACCTGGGCTATTTGCCCTCACTTTCAGGCCTCTGTCTTCTGAATTCTCTTTTCACTCTTTTCCAAGAAGTTGTCTAATTTATGAATTTTCAAAGGGTGTTTTTGTAAGCCTTTCCTGTGCAGCACATCTCACCATTGGGTGAAATGCCTTGGAGTTAATTCCAATAAAGGAAAAGTTTTAGTGCCTTTAGCCTTGTCATAGTCAATTACATTTGAATTAAAACTGCAGAGCAAAAATCTGCAAAGGAGCAGCCGTCGGTTAAAGCACACAGTTTGGCATTTTGTGTTTCAGAACACTTGTACACAAACACGCTACAGAGGGAAAAATAGTTCCCTTAGTAACAATTTGAAGACTTTGGAGCCACATTTGGATAGAGAGGAGTCACTTGATCTTCAGCTTTGAATGTTAGACAACAAATTTCCATATTGCTATGCAAACTGACTCAGCTGGCAAAAAGCTCTCTCTTGTGAAGAATGCAGGCAGTCCTGCCCTTACCCCCACTTTTGGATGCTACATTAATGAGCATGCTTCTGGAGTTTTAAAACAGGAGGACCTTCAATTCTGGCCTAAAAAGACCCAATGAATATGATTGCTACTTAATGAGAGGGTAACTTAAGAAAATTAAAGTTCAAGGAGATAGGAGAGAGTCACTACTGTCTACAGGTAAATGTGTTAAACGCACTTAGGTACTCAAAAGGTAATTAGCATGTAAATTGAATTCTGAAGAGGTGAACACAAATAGTCGTGTCACTAAGGACCTATCTATAGTGGATTTTTGGTGCCAGAGTTTGACCTGCAATCCTCTCTAACGAGGTGATAATGAGCTGTGGAGACCCACAGGAACTGGTGGGTGGCAATGCTTACGTGGTGAGGTAAGCGGACTTCCATGCACACAATCAGTCCCAGAGTGTAGCAATAAGCCACTAACATTAGCTGCCATCATTTCTTTCAAACAAAAAATGTTTTGCTGGAAATCACACTGGTTCAAGGTTGAGCTTTTTGATCTTTTGAAGTTGTCAGTGATTCCCAAGATTCCTTGATTTCCTTGACTTAGAAATCAAGAGATGAGAGGAGACTTGATACAAAGGTATCAAAAATGGCAAGGTACAAAAATGGTGGCATCACAGAACGTATATCCTGCACCTAACTACAAATGGAAAAGAGACACTTGACCTAAAACTCCAGACCCAGACTCACTCCCTGTCCTAAAGAGTCACCCTAAACTTAGGCAAAAAGGAATCAGGAGCTCCTGGCCTACTCTCTGAACTCATCATTAAAACTCCTTTCCTCCAAAGGGTCTGAAGCTCTACTCATTCAATTCAAGACTTGTCTGTCTCACAGAAGAAGAATAAGGTCATGTATGCTGGTGCCCCTCTAGTCCCAGATACTTGGGAGGCTGAGGCAGGGGAATCACTTAAGCCCAGAAGCTGTAGTGAGCCATGGTTGCACCACTGCACTCCAGCCTGGGTGAGAAGCAAGACCAGGCTCAAAAATAAATAAATAAATAGTTAATTTTTTTTAAATTAAAAAATGAATAAAACTTGTTCTAAAGTTGTATACCTCTCAAAGACTGAGAGGTATACAACCGAGAGGTATACAAGCGGATATCCCCTGCTTTTGCCAGGGGATTTGAATTATCTCTATAAACTCCAGGGCAAAAACTAAGTCCTGGCAAAAAAACCAGGGCAAAACCTAAGTTCTGACCCCTTCTTTTCAAAATCCAGCTCAGAATGGCTGGTGGCAGGCCTGATCCCCACTAGACAGACAACAGAACTCAAAGCCCAGGGAAAGTGCTCAGAGTCATCAGGGAAGGAAGCCAGAGAAGAGGAGCAGAGCTAGCTGGTATAAGACCACAGGTTCTCAGAACAAAGACAGTGAAGAAGAACAAGGAGTTTGAAATAGAACCATGCCAGAAAATTATCTTAAAGGAAACAGAATACACACACACACACACACACACATACATATATATTTTTTGACTCCAGCAAAACTTGGCTGAAAGTACATGAGCACAAAAATGCATCTGCAGCAGTAATGAGATCCTTGGAGTATGAGAGTATCCACGGAGCAAGAAAACAGAAATGAGTTTGCCCAAAGGCCTTTCCTAGCAATCATTACCTGGAAGTTATCCCCTATGTGGCTTGCTTTGGCTCTCCTGTTTAGAGAAGGCTGAACTATTGTATGCATATTGATTGGATGCCAGTCAGCTGCACTGGCCTTCTAAGACCTGCATGCTCTGGCTCTCTGGCCCTGGCTAGCCACCCAGAATCCATCTGTTACTCCTTGTGATAAGTTTTAAAGAGAAATATAAGATACAATGAGAACCTATAACAAGAGACATGGCGGAGTCTGTAGCGGTCAGGTGAGCCTATCTGGGGAAGTGGCATTTAACAGACTATCTGAAGGATGAAGGGGGAATTAGCCAGAATGGTGGGTGGGGACAGTTACCCAGTGAGAATGTTACAGGAAAGTGGTCCCAATCCAGACTCCAAGAGGGGATTCTTGGATCTTGCTCAAGAAAGAATTCAGGGTGAGTCCACAGTGTAAAGTGAAAGCAAGTTTATTAAGAAAGTAAAGGAATAAAAGAATGCCTATTCCATGGAGCAGCCCCGAAAGCTGCTCATTGCCCATTTTTAGAGTTATTTCTTGATGATATGCTAAACAAGGGGTGGATTATTCATGCCTCCCATTTTTAGACCAATAGGGTGACTTCCTGACGTTGCCATGGCATTTGTAAACTGTCACATCACTGATGGGAGTGCAGTAGTGAGGACAAATGGAGGTCACTCTTGTGGCCCTTTTGGTTTTGGTAGAATTTAGCCAGCTTCTTTACTGCAACCTTTATGACCTGTATCTTGTGCCAACCTCCTATCTCATCCTGTGACTTAGAATGCTTTAAATGTCTGGGAATGCAGCCCAGTAGGTTTCAACCTCATTTTACACAGCACCTATTCAAGAAGGAGTTGTTCTGGTTCTCATGTCTCTGACATTTTCCCACTCCCTTTTATGAGAACCCTTAATCCTAAGGGTAGCAGAGGCAGAAAGATCCATCTTCTGTAACTTCTTCAGGTGGAATAGGGGCTATTATATTCTTGCCTAACTATTAGGATCTTTTGTGTTCAGGGTACAAAGGAGCTCAGTCAGAAAGCATCAGTATGGTGAAGGCCATTCATGACTCTTGAGTTTTGACACGAGGTGATATCTGGAAGATTAATAAGTGTTTAGTTTAAGAAAACATTCATTAAACTTGTTCTGTATTCCTACACAAAGAGTATAACAGCAATATATTCCACAAGAGTAAAGCAAAATAAGTAAAGTTATTCCAAGTAAACTAAATTAGAAGGCTTTTCATGAACTGAGCAACTGTTGGAACTAAGCTGATATGGGGTTGATAGCTGATTGTAACGTGCCCAGAATTAGAATACTGATCCAGATTTTTACATTACCCATCCCTCTTGTTTCTTCTGAGCAATGGTCAGAGATCACTGATTGGTTCACAGGAATAAGCAGAGTTAGCCTAAATTGCAGAAACTTAGGTAACTGATGAGACTAGACTTTAATAACAAGTATACCATAGTTTTTGAAACATAATATTTCTCTCTCCAGTTTCCCATTTATTGTAAGACTGACTTGCTTTATTATACTTGGCTCGATTATTTGTATAAAGCACAGCAAGAATAATCTTTTATACATAGGCTTCTTTTAAATTGTCTTTAAAAAATTTATATAGAACTGTTTTTCACCCAATTTTTTTTAAATTACACTTTAAGTTCTGCAGTAAATGTACAAGATTGTTACATGGGTATACACATGCCATGATGGTTTACTGCAACCATCCCCCCATCACCTACATTAGATAATTCTCCTAATGTTATCCCTCTCCAATCCCCCCACCTCCTGCTATCCCTCCCCTAGTCCCCCCACCCTTCAAGAGGCCGCAGTGTGTGATGTTCTCCTCCCTGTATCCATGTGTTCTCATTGTTCAACACCCACTTATGAGTGAGAACATGCAGTTCACTGTTCTTGTGTCAGTTTGCTGAGAATGATGTTTCCAGCTTCATCAATTTCCCTGCAAAAGAAATGAACTCATCCTTTTTTGTGGCTGCATAGTATTTTATAGTGTATATGTACCACATTTTCTTTTAACGGAACCCTGTTCCATACAGAAAATTCAGATAAGACTTTTTTTAAAAGTCAAGCCCAGCCAAGGGTTTCAGCCCTCAAATAACTATAAGTTGGGTAAATTTCTTTCCTTTTGAGGTTCCAAGATAACACTTGAGGATCCTGGTAATAGGAAGTGATGTTCTTTACCTACTACAGGCCAGAAATCCTTTACAGGGAGTGTGTAGACAAAGTATGAGGCCAGTTCCCCAAGTTACTTTTGTTGGATCTAAAAGTTAAGTTTAATTCCTTAAAGGAAAACACAGCATTCCTGTCAAAGCTTTGGTAAAATAACCAATTTCTCCATTTGTGTCCTGTTACAAAAGAAAACAGATTCTTATTGCACTTATGCAAATAACTATATTGCCATAAATTTAAGAATACTCACAACTAGCTTCCAAAATCTGGAGAAATCAGGTAGAGAGAAATAAATACATTCCAAATTTTGTTCACAGCAGTATACTTTACTCAATTTCTACAAGCTGTAAACAACTCAAAAGAAAAGTTTTCTTGACACTGAAAAAAAAAAAAAACAACAACAAATGATCAGCAACATTGTAAGAAAATTTTAAAAGATTACTTCAGTTTTCTCTTGTTTCAGTTAATTCCATTATCTCCTGTTCTATTTGATATTCATGAAAATTCCAGGTCTTCCTGAGAGTTCTGAAAGTTGCTTCCTCTATTCTCATGTTACAGTTTTCAAAATTATCAGAAAACTTGCATTTAAAAACACCTGCTAGAGTTCTACAGTTGATTATAAACCACCTTCTAAAGAGGATTAAAACAAGATAGCAATTGTCTGTGGATAATAAAAAGTTTTAGGACAGCCACTATTAAAGACACAATTGATAAGGAAATTTGGTTACTTTTGTGGTACACAAACTTTTATGTAACAATTTTAATTATTAATAACATATACAAAATTAGAATTATAGGAGTTTCCCATAACTTTAGAACATATACTACTAACATAATTATGCAAATATAGTCCAATGAAAGCAAAACACCATTTCACATTTCATAATGCTTCCCGTATGATTTTTATACCAAATAAGCCAATTTCATCTTTATATTAATGTACTATTAATGTTAAACCCAATTTTTAATAAAACCTTGTAGACATATTTATCCAGTTTTAATGTTTAGCCATAAAATAAGATTCTTATAAACTTTTTATAACCCTTTACATTTTTTTTTGTGAAAGAGCAGATCAGTGCTCTAAGAAAAACCTGTTGTGGTTCTATTCCAATGTTTAATTTATGGAAAAACTGAATATTGCCCTTTTAACTTTAGCCAATATATTCACACACAAAATCTCTTACAATTAATTTTTATAAATCTTTCATAACTTGTTTAATCCTTTAAATTTTTTTCTTACTTAAAGCAATTACTTAACCTTTTAGGAAAAAAAAAAAAAAGAAAAAGAAAAACCACATTCCCATGCTTTCTTATAATTTTTTACCAGAAGTACATTCTATTTTCCTTATACAGCTTACATGTAAAATGTTTGTTTTTTTTTAGTAGCCTTAGTTTCATGTTACAATGTTAACTTTTAGTGACTTTTACTTTTGGTGAACACCCTGGTTAGTTAGCAATTTTAATTGTCTACTAAGTGTGGAGCCTAGCCTAGGACACACCAGGCAGAATTTTAGGTAAGGCCTGACTCCAGCATAGCTAGGGGGTGTGGCTAACTCCACATGACCCCAGGCCTTATCTGGAATCTAATGTCTCCAAGGTAGGTAAATTGAATAATTTTCAGAAGTCAAAGAAACAGTTTGACCTTAAGGCATTTACCAAATCTGATATCTGATCTTAATTTAGAATAGATGTCTACATTATCAAGACATTTTATTTGGCCAATAATCTTTAGAACTGTCTGTATTTCCAAAAGAGGACTAAGGTCATGTGAACAAAATACATTAAAGTTTCTATTTTTCTAAAAAGTATTTGATGTAAGCATTTATTTTTCTAAGTCAATTAATTAGAACTCTATTATATATAAATATACAATACATATAAATACACAGACAGGCAGAAGATTCAGCACTTGTAAGATTTTTCATTTGCCAGTTTCTTAATTGGATTACTGGCTTCAGAGTGGAGCCCGTGGAGGAACAGGGCCAGGAAAGCCTGTGTTTCTAGGGCCAAATAAGCAGCAAATCAGCTGCTAAAGGCAAAGACAGATCCCCAAAATTAAGGGTGACATTTTATACTGGATCCTGGATTTCCAAAAGGAGGAAAATACTTTGGGAGAGACAGTGCAGTGCTTTTACCAGCTGTGCATTTCATTGCAAAGCAACTCAAAACCAATCAGCCCATTTCATAATCAGCCCATTCCTCATGCAAGTCTCATCTCCCAGTGGGGGGTGGGGATGTTTCCTTATCTTTCAGGTGACCAAGAGCATGCTTCTCTGATCCAAGTGTGCAAAGAGTCAAGAATCCCTCCATAACTACTATAGATCACCCCTTGAAGTATATTTCCTACCTACTTATACACCAAAGCTCTCTCAAAATGCAAAGTAATTTCTGATAGCCCCCAAACTCAAAACCATCAGGTAACACAATGCAAAGCAGAACAGAGCGTTTGATTTTGAGAGGGATCTATTTTCCTTTAATTCCTGAAGTTTCGTGAGGAAAACAGAGGATTTTTTTCCCCCAAAATGTGGTCTGTGTTACCTCCTCAGTGTTTTCCAAGAAGTCCCAGGCTACCAGAACTTATCTGAGGGCCTCTTATGTGTGCTTTAAGCGTGGCAAGACAAAACAAACAGCTAAAAAATAATTCAATCAACTGAGAAGAAAAAAGCTTTTTCCAGAAAAACAAGTTCCAAGAAGAGAAAAATATAAAGACCTTTTAAATATTTCCATAGTTTGTTTATCCACTTTTAATTAAGCTGACTTTTAACCAGAGTGCTCTTTAAAAAAGAAATCCTTTCAGATCTCTTATTACCCAACTTTAGCCATGCCAAGCAGCCAATATTTCTTGCTTCTGAACTTTACCAATGGTAACCTCTTAGATGCTTAGAGAAAGGAAAATTTAAGACAGTCCATGGAAAAGAGAACAGACAAGGTCACACAGATATTAAACCAGAAATGACTTACTTCCTAGGTGAAGAATCAAACACAGACCACTATGAAGGTACAAAGCCTTAGCTGCTGAGCTACATCACAGGGTAGTCTCTGTTTTCTTTCCCAAAAGAAGTCTAGAGTAGTTAATTTTGTGCATGCAAAGGCTTATTTTATTATTGAATTTTAGGTTTTGGGGTACATGTGAAGAACATGCAAGATTGTTGCATAGGTACACATGTGGCAGTGTGATTTGCTACCTTCCTCCCCTTCACCTATATCTGGCATCTCTCCCCTTGCTATCTCTCCCCAACTCCCCACCCCCCAGTCCCTCCCCCATTTCCCCCAACAGACCCAAGTGTGTGATGCTCCCCTCCATGTGTCCATGTGTTCTCATTGTTCAACACCCGCCTATAAGTGAGAACATGCGGTGTTTGATTTTCTGTTCTTGTGTCAGTTTGCTGAGAATGATGGTTTCTAGGTTCATCCATGTCCCTACAAAGGACACGAACTCATCGTTTTTGATGGCTGCATAATATTCCATGGTGTATATGTGCCACCTTTTACCTGTCCAGTCTATCATCGGTGGGCATTTGGGTTGGATTTAACTAATACAATTTTTAGAACTATGACATGAACCCTCAAACTCCTGTTCCCTGGAAGTCAAAGACCAAAAGTACTGCCACATGTTTGCGAGGTCAAGCTCTCAAGGAGAGCAAACCAGGTGAAGACTTCATCCAGTTTGTTTGTTTGTTTGTTTTTTGGGGGGAACTGCAGCCAAGTTTGTTGCTGACCAGTTTGCTGGGTTGTCTTGAAAAGCAGGCTTATAGGTGTTCTAAGCCCATATTTTATCAAGTACCCCTTGACACAGAAAAGTGAATTCATAGCACAAAATATACCAGCTTAAGACTAGCCTTAGAATTCTTTTTCACGTTAATCAAAACTTTACAGAGGAATTAAACACTGATTTTTTTTCCCACTCATTCAACTGTTTACACACAGAGAGAGAAGCCAGAAATCTGACTAGTAAGAAATTTTTACCCCTTTGCCAGCATGCCATGCTTCTGGCTTCCCTTTCCCTGAGTGGCCCTAGTGATCTGACTTGCTTTCCTTTGTCCTGGGGACCAAGCCACATCATAAAGGAAAATTGTTTGTTTTGTTTGGTCTGGTTTTCATTCTTGCCAGAGAGAAATACATGTGATAAAACATAGACATAAGCCATTCTGCTCAGCACCCAATATCAAACTGGCAAGGCTTAAATTTGCCCCCAGATGGGCCCTGTCATCTTTAATCCAACCTCCAACTTGGAGTTCCAACACATGGTCTCTGGACAAGATGGTCACCCTGAGTAACAGAAAAGATAAGAATGGGAAAGGAGAGAGAGAAAAGCATTGCCTGTGGCAGGGTGGGGAAGGCAAAATGATCGGAGAGGCCGGAGAAAGGCCTTCCCATTGCAGTGACACTGAAAAGTTCAGGTGGCTGCTTCTCAGTAGCAAGGGGATCTTTTCCAGCAATCCTATTAGCTTTCAAGTTTCCCCTTTTCAGGAGGCAAAAACCTTCCCATGTCCCACAATCCTGTGTGTGCCTAACCCCGTCATCCACAGCCATTGACAGAGAACAGTAGTTAACATCCCATAGTGTCAAACCTATACTTAGCCCAGAGGGACTTTGCTGAGAGGGGCCTCCAACCTCCTAAATCTTAGAAGGGTAACCCTCCTAAGTTGGGCCTATAACCCAACGTCAGTCAAGTATCCTTGCCTTTTGTTAAGAGGGGCCTCTAACTCACTCTGTCTTAGGAGAGACTCTAACTGACCTAGGCTGGGCCTCTAACCCAATCCCATTCTTTACCCAGGTACCCCACCACTTGCTCAGAGCTGTCCAATCAATGCTGCATTCTATTTCCTTTGAGTAGGAGAGGGGTCTCCTCGGTACTGTCCCTTTTGTGGTTCGCAAAAAAGATGTTACAGAACCCCAACTTTGACCCGAAGGTAGCCACTGGTCAGGGTTTTTGCTACAGGAAAGTGTTCCCAATCCAGACCCCAAGAAAGGGTTCTTGGATCTTGCACAAGAAAAAATCAGGGCAAGTCCACTGTGCAAAGCGAAAGCAAGTTTTTTAAGATAGTAAAAGAATAAAAAATGGCTACTCCATAGACAGAGCAGCCCTGAGGGCTGCTGGTTGCCCTTTTATGGTTATTTCTTGATGATATGCCAAACAAGGGTGGATTATTTATGCCTCCCATTTTTAGGCCATATAGGATGACTTTCTGATGTTGCCATGGCATCTGTAAACTGTCATGGTGCTGACGGGAATGTAGTAGTGAGGATGACCAGAGGTCACTCTCGTGTCCATTTTGGTTTTGGTAGGATTTAGCCAGCTTCTTTACTGCAACCCATTTTATCAGCAAGGTCTTTATGACCTGTATCTTGTGCCAACCTCCTATCTCATTTTGTGACTTAGAATGCCTTAACTGTCTGGAAATGCAGCCCAGTAGGTTTCAGCTTTTACACAGCTCCTATTCAAGATGGAGTTGTTCTGGTTCAGATGCCTCTGACAAGAAGGCATGATCTCTGCAAAGGTCTTGAGGCGCAGGCTGGCAGGGCAGCTGGTTCAGTGTGTCCTGGGTCACTGGCCCCCCATATTCCCTGGCAAGCCACATCCCTGCCCTGGAGACAGCTGGTAGAGAGGAGTAAGGAAGAAAATGGTGGTATTTATTTTCAGAGATGCCCAACCTCCTCAGGGAAGAAAGGGTAGGGAATGGGGGCAGTAAACTGTGCTCAGAGAGATTGAGTTTCTTCTTTCTCATCACTATGGCCAACGTTTATGAATTTGAAATTAAATAGAATATTTGGCAGTTCTGACATTTCACAACATTCTAGCTGATGTCCACTTATAGCTTAAAAGAATAGAAAATGTTATTGTCAAAGTTACACACACGGTCTCTCTCTCTCAGACACACCCATGCATATATGTACACACACACACACACACACACACACACAGAGAGAGAGAGAGAGAGAGAGAGGAGAGAGAGAGAGAGAAAGAGAGAGAGAAATAAAGGAAGTTCCATTTTCTTAGAATTGAATGATTTGAAACTCACTATATATTTACTCAGCTGTGCACAGCAATTATCAAACAGCTAAATGGTCAAGAATTTCCATAAAGTAAAATACAAATACCTGATATTTATGTTTTAAAGTCTCCCCTTTCAAACCACAATAATTTAATCCTCAGCATGGGGATTCCCTGCTGACACCAGGGTTTGAATGACAGAAGGGATCAGGCACTGTATTTTGTTTCCATCAGGATCACATTATCAACTTGTAATTTCTCCATATTAGAAAATAGCACTTAATTTCCAAATAACAAGCAGCTGTAGGATGACTTTGCCCCCTGCCTCACAATGCTACTGTCATTTACTCCCCGTCTTCTGTGCAGAGGCTGAGACAGGGAGCTGCTTCCTCTAGTCACTCATAGACAGAACCCTGGGGCCTCTGTGACCTTGAGCCAAGCCATCCTTCAGGAAAGGTACTTCCCAGAGTCTTGCTTCCCTTCTGCTCTCATCCTTGAGAGCCCAGGACCTTTGGCCCCTTTCTGAAGAGAAGCATTTGCAGAAATCCTCTGCATTCTGGCATCTTTCCTGAGTATGGGGCCATTGTCTTCCCGAGGCTTCAGGACACAATGGATTATATACAGAAATACATTTATAGGAACATAGCTCGAACAAACTTCAGAGAAACCGTGTTTCAATATTATAATTTATTTTGAGAGCCTTCAACTGTGTTAGTTCTGAGGTATCATGTCCAAAGAAAAGAAAATTATTTTCTTGTGGTTTCAGCATCTCCAGAAGGAACTGCATTCAGGAGAGGGTTGCAAAACAGCTACACAAACTGTGGGAAAGGAAGAACACAAAGCCAGAAGGAGGAGTGAGAACTTTCAGACCTTCAAGTTCAGGGAGACCAAAATCACAGCAAAAGAAAACTGATGGTTACGAAAACATTTAAGCCCATTTCTTGGCACACACCATTTTCTGTGAAGATGGTGTGAGGGGGTAATTCTAAGGGAGCAGGATATGAGTTTAACATTTAAGAGTGCAGATGTGCAGAGCTAGGTTTGTGTCTAGGGATGCTCAGGTGAGATACAGCATGGACTGAAAGTCAGGAGCTTGGCTGGAAAGGTGTGCAGGTTTCCCAGGAAAAGAGAACAACAGGACACAATTTTTCCCATTTCAAAAAACCAACCTGGGCCCCCTTTCCAGATGCAAAGACCTGAGGCCTTGTTGGACTTGCTCCTTCTGGCTTCAGAAAGGGGTGGCCCAGCCACCTGACTAATCCTTGTACCCAGCTAGGAAAGGGCTTGGACTTGGACTAGCCACAAGTCAGAATAAAGAATTTCTACTGACATCTCTTTAGTCAAATGATACCTCTATGCTCAACAATGACAACTGTTGCTGTCAATTTCTCTGGGTCTGGATTAGGTAAGAAAAGATAATATGGCTTATTCTTATCCTTGGGATGTTGATTTTGCATAGACTTGAAGGTGGGGAACATCATCAACTGCATACTGTCCATACATGTGCAGGTTTTATTCTGATGACCGTAGTCTTTATTGGAAAGCTTTATTTTTAAATCTCAAAATATCCTTCCAAAGAACTTTCTGCTCCTTTCTTGTGTAATGAACACAATCATGCAGAAAACTGCCAGTGTGGGAATAAAGCAGACTTGAGATAAAATTCAAGTTCTGACATAACTAACTATATGAGTTTGAGTAAGTCATTGAATTCATCTCCCACTACAAAGAAAGAAAGATTATGTTGACCTAAAATTTGAAGTGTTGGCATAAAGAATAAATGATACGTCATATACCAAAAGTCTAATAACTATCTGAATCCAGCGACAAAATACACACACACTCTTCCTCTCCTCTGATTCCTATTAGTATCCCTAGAATACTTAGAAAAATCCCAGCTCTCCACATCTGCTGATTCCCATTTCCTGGTTTTCCTTCTTTCTGTGAGAGTGAGAAGCAGAACATATAGGCTGGGGTATTGCAGTTCATTTCCCTCAGGCTGACTGATCTCTTCAGATGTCAAAGTATTGTGAATTCTTATTGGGAATCCCCTCTTACGGAGCAGCCTGACAGGGCTATGATAATCTGAGAATCTTTGGCCAAGTGACTGTGTTCCACTGTGACCTTCCTGCATTTATCATTTGATAGGACATGTTTAATTTCTACAATGGATACTTTTCTTCCCAGAACAATGTTGGGATAAATATGTCATTTAAGAACCTTCCCTTATGTCTTGCTGATCTCCCATCAAATTTTATCATGGTCACATAAAGACTGAATTGTCCTTTGTCTATGACTGTGCAATGATTGGGGAGGTGAAGAAAAAGGGGCTAACACTAACTGAGCTTTTGCCGAGTGCTCCCAAAGGAAGAAGTGGCAAGGACACAGACACAGAACTAGAACTCTGCAGATGCAGGCTTGTTCATTGCAACAACAGGCAACCAGCCCATTTACAGTTGAGCAAACAGAGGCCCAGGTGTTATTCAACTGGTTCATGTTCACAAGATGCTGGATACAGGCAAAGCAGACGGTTTGTTTTTCCTGCTGCAGAATGAGGTCTTACCACACTTCCTATTTAGCAACCCTGAGGGTTTGGTGCTGGCTTCTCATGATTTGCTCCTCCCAGTGCTGTCTATGGATTGCACACAAAGACTCAGCTGGGTTTGTCAAGTTGACAATTCATGCTACAGAGGTCCCGAGGACAAAGAATCCGAGAGGATGAACTTCCGCCACTTGACCTGGTGTCCTGGGAGATGCCTGAGTGATTGATCTTCCCTCTGGGCCCCGGGAGGACCCAGTTCAGAGATCAAAGCTTGCGGTCCCTGAGGAGACATTAGGCCAACAGGCTGCCTTTCACAGAAGACATGGAGAAAACAGCCCTGAATAAAAGGAATGAAATAATTAAATATAATTAGAAGACTAAATTTAAATTGGCACAAAACCCAAATTTTATATTCCAATTTTATCCTAATCTCTACCAGGGTTTTAAAATCTTTTTGTTTCATAATATTCACCAGGAAAAAATAGAGGTATAGCTTATTTTGGTTCTGTAGCTTACAATTATCTTTTTAAAAAAATCTCACATTAGTTACAACATTAGGTTGTTCTTATTAGTTTTTCTATAAAAACCCATTTGCAAGAATAGTCTGGTTTAAAATCTAATGGAATCGTAGTTTGTAAAGCTCAGTTAAAGATTTTAGAGAACATGATTGTCCCATCAATGAGTGCTGCGGAAATTTGTTCATGGAAATTAGATTTTTGATGCTTCTTCATTTCCCAGGTGGCATGTTATCATCTCTTTAGCTACATTTTCCATTTTCCGTTGGGTTGTTGCTGCAGATGTAGCCTCAATGTCAAAACGTTTGGGAAAAACAGTATCATATTGCAAACAGCCTCAGTGATACCTTGCTGCCATTTGGGGAAGAGGGTGGATGATCCAAGGTTCAACCTCATCATGTCCACACTGACCTTACAGAAGCAAGATTCACAAACCTGTGGGCTGGCTGTCCCTGCCTGGGCTATGATTGATTTAGAAACCATGTGGGACTGAGGCTTGAAAGCTGTGAGTTGCTGGGGAGGATGGGGCTGGCAGAGGCAGCTCTAAAACTGACAACGCATAATTGCGTGTCTGCCAGGTTATCATTATTCACTTGGGGCTGCAACAAGGATCACATTAATTCACTGACAGCTGACTCCTTAGGAGAACAGCTGAGTAGAATCTCATCTTCACCCAGAAAAGATTCAATACGCAATCAAGGTGGGGGACAAAGTAAATCTCTTCAAAATTTTTCTTCATCCCTCTTCCTCTGTTTGATGCCCCTTTGGAAAGCTCATTTATAATGTAGCCATGGTTGCAGGGCAATTGCTGTTCTGTACATCCATCCAAGAAGAGACTCTGATATGTTGAACTATGCAAGATTCTGATATGTTGAGTCACTGAGGATTCTGCTTATGAAAGGGTTTAATAGGTGTTTTGGGGAAAGGTCATGGCCCCTGCCATCGTGGAGTTAAAACTCATGGTTGGTAAGACTCTGATGTAAACCTTCCATCTTAGCAGGGAAGATGCGAGGACCCAGGCTGCTAGAAGGGTTGACATTTGATGTGATGCTGTAGACGCAGCTGTTTTCCTTAGCCCAACCCTATAGACAATATTTCTTGAATTTATTAAGATAGGAGGTAGGATGAAAAAGCAGATCAGCAACCCCAACAGGATTTCTTCTATCATAGGGTAAAATGAAGAGAGAAGGGCTATGGGTTGGAATACTCAAAAACAAGGATAAATTTGTTTATCCTGTTTTTCTACCTGGAAAAATCTAGGGTGAAAAATGGGGTGATGAGGACCCAGAAGGGAAGTGGGGAGAGTTGCCAGCAAACAGGCTACCTTTAGATGGAGCACAGGGCCTGTCCTGTGCTGGGACAAGGGTAAGTGGTGAGAGGGTCACACAAAAGCTTTATAGCAGCAGCCATCAGCAGAGCGGTCCTGGTCACCAAGAGACTCCTAAGTCCTGTCCAGGGAGTGGGTGGGCCATAGGGCTCTGTAGAAAAGTGAGGTGGATATACCTGTAATTTCTCTCTGGCAACTCTATGCTAGACACTACTGCAGTAAGCAGTGAATGAGAATACTGGAGCTGGAGTGATACCACCTGGGTTCAAATCCTGCTCCTGCCACTTGCTACTATTCAGGACAGTGGAAAATTTTACCACCCATGGCACACATAAAGATAGGTCACTCAGGTTGCCCTTCAAGAATGGACTTGCTGCTCAGTTGAGAAGAGTGTGGATAGCTGAAAGCCTCTAGCTATCAGGTGTAGGGTTCATCCACGCTTACAAGCTGAAGTCATGCTGCTCTTTGGGCAGCCCTGCCAATGACTAAGCATGGTAGTGAAACAAGGGTCCATGCATTTCCTTCAAAAATGGGACTCCTCTAGTGGGCAGTCTTTGCTTTGTTTCCTTTTGGACTAGCAGAGACCTTGTCAAGTCTGCACAGTGGTCTGATGGCTCCTGATGCTCTGTCACCCAGGCTGGAGTGCAGTGGCATGATGATGGCTCACTGCAGCCTTGACCTCCCAGGCTCAAGTGATCCTTCTTCTCACCCTCCCAAGTAGCTGGGAGCACAGGTGTGTGCTATCACAACTGACTAATTTTTTAAAATTATTTTTTGTAGAAACAGGGTTTCCCTATGTTGCTCAGGCTGTCCTCAAACTTCTGGGCTCAAACAAACCCTCAGCCTCAGCCTCCCAAAGCTCTGGGACTACAGGTATGTGCCACTGCATCCCAGGAATTACTCCACAATAAGCTTTTCTATTTCTAACTCCATCTTAGCCACTGCTTCTCAGAGAACCTAACAGTGCTGTGGTCCTATGGCTAGTTTCTTCATCTGCGAGTAAGATAAGCCGATAATCATTTAAAGCCCTTGGCATGGTGACATCCCTGCCATGTTGTCAGGGAACTGAAGACAAGAAAGGTCTAAATTCAACTATTTGCCCTATATAAAGAGCTCCAGTATAAATTCCTCCAGTTTCTTTTAGCATCTGACTGCTTGAGCATGTCTTAGTATCCATGCCTTTGGCCCCAGAACCCGAGCCTGCTCTTGTATTAGGAAGACTTCTCCTTCTTGAGGCTTCCCTTGTAGCAGGATAGGCAGGAAACAAACCTGTGGAACACTGAACTGAGAAAGGAAGTGGCTTTTTATTCAGCTGGGAGCCCGAGGAGGCTAATGCCTTGACCACCGAGCTCCCTGAGAAGCAGCTTCTCTTCCCTTTTGTAGGCTTACAATACTAAAGGGGAAACTGAGGTGAAACTGTGTCATTGTCCATTGGCTGGACATTTGACCTCACAATCTTTGGCTTCACTGATTTGCTAGTTTATGTGCAGCATGAGTGGGAACAGGCAGGGGAGGGGGCTTACAGAGAAAAGACAGAGGCAGTAAATTATTAGTCAGCAGAGGTATTTCCGTGAGGGGGCCTGGGTTGTGCAAATGTGGAGGACATGACCCAGTGCTGGGTTCTGGCTGGTAGTGATAACATTCTTTGCAACTCTTTCAAGGCTTATAGATAGCAGAGATGCTGGGAACTGAAAAGGGAGTCATCTTCCCAGTCCTTGGACCTCTTTACGGCCTCCTCATTGGCATCAGCAAGTCGCCTGACCACAGGTTCAAGCTGTTTGGTATTTTATCTCTTACCTTTCTTCCCATAGAGAAGGGAGGAGAAGGTGGTATGTGGGAAGCAGGAGGAGGGGGAGGGGTCTCCTCTCTCACCCTTACACAGAGGCTTTTAGTTTGGCCATCCCTCATTTACAGTTTAGGGACAGTTAGCCAATAGAGAAGCCCTCACTTGTCTTCACAGAGGGAGCCTGGGATACTGGAATGAAGATATGAATGTTCTGGAGGTGTCTACACCCTTGGCTTCTAGAACACAAGCCATGAGTTCCAGAGTAGGCTGAAGAGCACCAGGAGATAGTCTTTCTGCTGATATTTAATAGGGGTTACCATGGGTTTTCAAGTCAAACAGATCTCAGAGATGTACGATGAGCTGATAAAAAAGGTTGAAATTTCATGGTTTCTTTCAGTTCTGGATGTAGAAAATAATAAGGGTCATGAGCCAGTCTTGTCAACAAGAACCCGAGAGACTGCAGCAGTCTTTGTCTAAAGATACTGGGAAAACTCTCTTTTCCTCAGATATTGCCAGTTTCAGGGCAGTAGTCATAGTGACAAGACCCTCATGTCAACCCCCGAGCCCGTTTAGGCTGTAGCACCATGTCCCAATCGATACTACAAGGTAGATATGAATGGATCTTAAGTTACCCTTACTTTTCTTTATTTTTTCTTTCTCTCCCTATTCAATTTCTTCCATCCCTGTGTTTCACTTTCTTTTTTCTTCTCTGACTTTCATTTATGTATTCAAGAAATTTTACCAATCTCTTGTTAGTTATAGAGCTACACAGGGAAAAGAAAATATAGTTTGTACCATCAATGGTTATTGTCTGCGAAATATTAGACAAAAAACGGGGTACCATAGTTTGGGGGCATTAGGGAAGACCTCACAGAATATGTTAACTTGCAGGCTAACTCTTAAAGGACAGTTAGGAGCCTTCCAGGCAGACTGGAATCAGGCAATGATGGTGCTAAGCAAGAGGAAGTAATTTTACTCCAAAGCAAAGTAAATGGCACTTATAGAATCAGAGACTTGTGAAACACCATGGCTTTGAAATAGTCTCACCTAATGCAAAACAAGCACTCAGTGACCCAGCAGCCCTTGTGATACTTGTAATATGTAAACCATTTCTTCAGAACAGTTGAACTGTTGCCCAGTGGCATGGAATCCACGCTGCACCTGGAATTTTGAGAACAAACTATTCACAAACAATAATCTTCATTATTTTGAACAGGGCAGGACTAGAGCCTAGAGCTTGCTAGAGTCTTTCTTGGACTCTTGAAGCCTGTATTTGCACGTCTTGCAAGCCAATTTACATTGGACTTGTGAGTATAATGTCTCTAGAGAGAATGAGGTCCTCTAGACCCGAGTGTCTTCTCTGTCCTTGTTTCTTCTCTGGATATACACGTTCTAACCCATCAACAACCAATGATTTGTGTGCATCTCAAGAAAATAATGGAAATGTGGCCAGATAGGTCAATAATTAGGGAAAGCTAAAAGAGACAAAAGAGAAACACCAGGAACTCAATTGGTGTAGTCTATTCCCTTCAAGAATATACAACTACTATCATTTGTTACATTTCCGGGAATTTGTGCTCTGAACCATGTCTTTGGCAGTGGCTTGTGCTGCCCATGGCTATATCATTCTCTCACCTTGATTTGCCATGTGCATTGGCCCCAATAAATCATACCCCACTTACCCACATGCCCCAAACTTATGTTTCACTCCCTCAATTTCTACATTTTTCAGCCCTTTCAGGTTTAACAAATTTTTAAATTGATATAAAATTTTAAATAAGCACATTTAGTGGTCTGATGTTTATAGCTATTCTTAGTTCATAACTCATTCCATTCTAGCACCACACACACACACACACACACACACACACACGCACACACACACACACACACAGACCCTTTTCCTTCTGCCTCAGCACCGTCACATATCTGCCCACTGCTGGAGCTTTCATCACTATGCACGCCGCATTATCTATTTCCAGTCCACCAAAGTTACCATGGTGCTGGGTCCTTCTAGCAGAATGGAGATGTTTCCCATTCTCTTCTGGAATCTTACCCTAGAGAATATTAGAGATTCTTTACTCTGCCCTCCCTTGGTTCAAAGTTTCTGCCCCACCTAGACCCATGGGTAACCACTCAATGAGGTGATCTTTTCAGGGTGGAAATATTTGCTTGACTATTGCTGTTATAAATACTAACATTCATTGCATTGAGCTAATCTGGACTCTTCCCCAGGACTACTGAAGAAAAAGGAAAGCATGTCTCACTCATATCTAGGTTTGCATTAATACAGCCCTCTTCTCATATCCTCTATGCATCTCTCTCTCTCTGTCTCTCTTTCTCACACATCCTCACATTTTTTCTCTACACACACACACAGAAACACACATGTCTTCCCATTACCATTGTCCCTCTCCAGTTTTAGAGGAAAAAAAAATCATAAGTATTTTAACCCATCAAACCTGTCTTCTGGACATAGGAATATATCTGTTCCATTAGATGAGAAGCAAGGTTATCTATGTTTTCTAGGTTTGCTGGAGAATGAGTCTTGCATTCCCCATTAGAAGCTGAGTTCATATACTTAGTAAGCAGAGAGGTAGAGTCATTGGGCTTTGTAAAGGAAGTCCACTAAAAGAGGCTTCTGGCCAATCCCACCTGGAAGGAGGAAATAGGAAAAATTAGACTAGCATTCCTAATGGCCACCACATTGGGTATATGACCTTGGGCAAGTTACCTAATTTTTCCCTGCATTTACAAAATGAAAAATGAGATGATGATCCTATTTTCTACACAACAGGACCACTATGAGAATAAAATGAAAAAAAAAAAAAATCCTCCCAGCCCTTGAACAGGGCTTGGAATATAGCAAATGTTCCCTAAATGTTAGATATTATTACTTTTGTTTCCTAGCTTGATAAAAAATGGTAAAGTTTACAGTCACGAAAAATGTAGAATTCTAACATATGTTTCACAATTTACACTGCAGATCGGCTGTTCTTTTGACAGTTCTATATTTCCAAGTGTAGCTATGTTTGCCCCTCTGGGCCACTGAGGTATGAGGTTGGCATGGTAAGGGGGAGCCATTATCTCGGTTTCCCATTTTCCTAATACTCCATGAATGGCCCAGAGATCATGTTCGGTTTAATGTTTCATGAAACCTGTTTTGTGTTTTACTTTTCACAAAATCAAATGTTAATGCATGAAAGATCATTTACATATGGCCTACTAGTAATTTAAGAAAACAGCAATTAAACATGTTGAGATAATTAACAGTGTGCATACGATTAACAATACTTTTTAGATGCTAGACGTTAATGGAGTAGATGGGAAATAAATGTAATCCCACACTTCAGTTAGGATTTCTTTGTTAATTATATTAATTTACAAATTAAAAACAACAATCAAACAATCACATTCATTCAAACACAATGAGTGTTTTAAAAGTTGAAATAATCAAAGGGAGTTTCTACTTTGAGGACAGAGTTTAATAGATTAACTGTATTTTCTGTTCCCACCAGAGGAGAGGGTAATTAAGGACAAGAAATATCCTGCAACACTGCAGGCTGTCCAAAATGGACTCATCCAACCCTTTCATAAGCATAATTTGTTTTCAAGCTAACTTGCCTACTGGTATCCAACAAAATGGAATTGTTCTGCAGCTATGATTCATGTGCCCTTCTGTGGATCTCAGTCCTGTGTGACCTCACAATACAGTACAGACTCTAAATGAGACACATGGAAACATCAGGTGAGCTCCCTCTCTGAGCAGATTCTCTGCTGTCTGGGCTTGTGGTCGAGGACTTTACAAGTTGGGGTGACTCATATCCACTCATATTCACAGCAACATTCACAATCCTAGGACTGCTCCCAAGAGTATCATAGTCTATTTCTGAAGGTGGCGACCCCAACACCATTGCTATGGGGTATCTGGGAACATATGTCCCTCCAGTGTCTGCTTAGCCACTGGCACATGCAACAATCCCATTGAGAGGCAGCCGGATCCAGGAAAAATAAGTGTTGGACACAGCAGCTCCCCTGCCGACTGGCTGAATGGTCTTGGGCAAGATTACTTGCCTCAATATTTCTAAAAGTGTAAAATGTGGATAGGATATTATTATCTAGTATGGAGTTATTTCAAGGATTGAAATGAGATAATCCCTTGAATGTTAATTTCTTCCACTTGTTCTGAATGTGTTTAAGCCCTTATTATTTAGGCAGTTGCATCAGGGTTCATTTAACTTGGAAGAGAGGGAGGCGGCAAGGAGGCAAGAAAGAAATCAGGACAGAAGAAAGAAGGAAGGGAGGAAGAAGGAAGGAAGGGAGAGAGAGAGAGGGAGAAAGGAAGGAAGGAAGAAAGTGAGAGGGAAGGAGGAAGGAAAAAGGAAAGGAAGAAGACAGAAAAAGGGAAGCAGAGATGGGAAATTTAAATTCTTTAGTTGGCTATCTCTTGGATCTACAGTCAGAAGGAGAGGCTCTGGCTGTACAGATAAAGGGCATAGTAAAAATAAAAGGGGCCATAAAAGGGAGGTGACTAGTGTAGGTGATAATTGGAATCTGGGTTTGATTCCCAGATTATGACAGGGAAGGAAATTGGCATTGATTGATCGTCTTATATCAAATTTGACCCTGTGTTTGACATTTTACTCACACTCTTTTTACAAAGTTAGTGAGTTTCTAGGCTCTGATTTGAACCCACAGTCCTATCGACATCTGTGATTTCACAGAGGTCAAGACCTAAGTTCTTTTCCTAGTCTCCTTTGACCTGTTGGGTCTGTTTGTGTCCTGAGAAATGGACTCTTCACTTGCCTGTCATCAGCTTCCTCCCCATCGAGTTCCCAGGTACCCCCAGGTCACAAGGTTCCAGAGAGGAGATGTCAGATTTCCCACCCTTGGTGAGAAGATGGAGGGAGATCCTCAACAGAGCTTCATGTGCTAGGGCCCACAAATGCAAAGCAGTGCAGTCATTTCTTTGTTAAAAATATAGCCAAGTTTGGGGTTTCTATCTGCATTGAAAGTACTTCTGGCTTCATGCTCAAAACTAATCTTATATGCCTCTCCTGAACCTCCAAAAAATTAATAATTTGCGCTTCTATAGGCAAAGCAATTTATGTTTACAAAACCCTGGATCTACAAAAGCATCAAGATTTCAAGTATTTTAACGTTTCTGGGCCTTTATTCTGCTTACTCCGTCTGCCTGCTTAGTTTTCTCTTGTATTTTTACACTCCCCCAACCTGATAAATTATTATGGATTTTTTAACATTATCCAAATAATCACCTTCTCCAGGAAGCCTTCTTTGATTATACTCTTCCCTCCAAACGTGGGTTTGGATCTGTCTTTCTGGGACTTCCATTGTCATCATCATCACTCTGAGCATTAAGTGCCTCTTTGAGCTTCTGTACTCCTTGGTATACCAAGTTCTTCCAGACATACCCTACGGCTTGATTTCTATTTCCTAATGCCTACTTATCCGTGCTGAGATCTAAGCAGGTTCACTCCCCAAAAACGGTCACACTCAACTGGATTAATTAATCTGATCAAGATGTTGAGGTCCTATGGAATCCAAACAGCTTTAGCAATTCAAGCAATTGTCGTTAGAGGAATCCCAGCATGTTCACATTAGGATGAGCACAGTTCAAACTCATTAGTATGTCCCATCCATACTCCCTGGAAAGGGAGTGAGATTTATCTAGAGCAGGCAGTTTAATCCAGCTTCCTTCACTACATTCGTCTATGGCCACAGGACTGTCAGCAATTATCCCATGATTTGATCAATGCAAGAGCTAATCTTGGCAATTCAAATGAAAGGAACCAACTGTTCAGCAGCAGCCTTTTCTTTGATTATCATTATAGTTCAGTCTGAAAGTGAAATTTTCCTTGTGTTCCTATTTTCTTCTCCTAGGCTTTATGCCCTGCTATGGGGCAGCCATTCTCAAATTCACATGCATATGAGAATCAACCAGGGATTAATCAACCAGATTAAGTTAAAATACTGAGTCTGAATGAGGAAGTCTGGGGTTAGGTCTGAGATTCAGAGATTACAACGAGCACCCAGGCTAAGCACTGTTGCTGCTGGTCTATAGAACACACACTGAATAGCAAGGGTTTAGAGACACAGTTCTCAACCTCAGCTATACATTTCAATCACCTGTAGAATTTGATAAAGGTCCATTCCTGAGCCCCATCTCACACCATTTAAATCAAACTAGGGAAGAGGCCCAGGCATGGTATTTTGTAAAATCTCCTCTGGAAATTCCAACATGTAGCCAAGGTTGAGAACTGCGCCTAGAACACAAAGTCTTCCCAAAATGTAATCACCAGAATGGCAGCTTCAGCATCAGCTGGAAACCTATCAGAAATGCAAATTCTCAGTAAATAGATACACAAATTCAGGTCTATACAATGAATGAAATATTATTCAGCAATAAAATGGCATGAAGTACCGATACACGCTGCAACGTGAACCGACAAATACTATGCTAAGTAAAAAGAAGGTCAATGCAAAGTACCATATGTTGTGTGATTCCAGAATAGGCAAATCTATAGACACAAAAAGTAGACTAATGGTTGCTGGGGATGAGAATTGGGGACAGGGAGTGACTTCATAGGTACAAAGGATCTTCCTGGTATGATGGAAATGTTACAAAAATAGACTGCATTGATGGTTGTACGAATAGGTAAAATTTTTAAAAATTACTGAATTGTGCACTGAAAATGGTTGAATTTTACAATACATAAAGTCTATCTCAATAAAAAATGATGTAAATTTCCTTGCCACACTCAGACCTAGTAAATCAGGAGTGAGGCCCATCAATGTGTATTTATCAGGCCCTCTAAGTGACTGCGGCACGCTCACCTTTGGGAACTCCTGGTCTGGAGCAGGAAGCTCTTGAGAGGTGCCTGCTGCTGGGGTAGGAACACTGGCAGGAGATTTAGAGTAGAACCACCAGAAAATTGCTCCAGGTCACTGCAAAGTGAAAGTAAAATAGCATTCCAGAAACAATTAAGAGTGTAGAATACAAGCTTTCTCCTATTATTAAGAAATTGTTACTCTACTGTTTCTGGAATGTTATGTTGTAATAGTGATTTCCCCAGGCTGCCTTCTCTTAGCCTCTGTAGCCTAATCTGTAATGTGAATAAAAATATATGGCTTTCAGGCTTATCGTGCAGATAAAATTGGAGGACACACATGAAATCCCCCCCTAACAGTAATGGGCTCATATTGGGCACTTACACAGCATACGGTGAGGAGAATAACAGATATGGGTCTATTTTCCTTCACATAAACTGCCGTGATTTAGCCTCTGCTGAGAAGCCCATTCTGGAGTTTTCTGTGGTACTGGGGAAGCTTTCTGCTGCTTTATTTAGAATGCTTTTTTCCCTAGCAAATCCATATTATTCTGGATCTTTTCTCGCCTCTTGGGTCTTACTTAAGGTTGCTGATTTTCTAAGACATACATACATATTTGCTAAGTTGGAGAACGCTTTAGGAGCATGCCCTTGATTCAGTTCTATCCTCTTTGTTATTGCTAGAGAAGAAACTGTGTTTTGGCCACAGAAATTGCCACCCCTGAAAGGACTCCTGCTCTTATCTTGGAAAGGAGAAATTGCTCCTTGCACTTCTTAATCTAATGGGTAGACTGAACATCACAGGAGAACACGTGCATGTCCCCCTAAGCCATCCACAAGATATACCAAGACAATCTGAGTTTAGCTCCAATGCAACAAGAAGTAGATAGAATTTGCCTTCAGTAAAATATATTTTAGGGTGACATATAGCACTTCATAGCAATTGAAGCTTATGTCAAGATGTAATCAACTAATCATTGGTAATCATTGGTAATTCAGATGTGAATCAAGCTAATTTTCAGACAAACAGCCCTTCAGAAGGCCCCACTGAATTCAGGCACAGGTGTTTAGGATGAGCAGTAGCATTTGGACCCAGGAAGAAAGCCCTGGTGCTGTACAGTGGGGCAGTGAGACAAGGAAGCCATGGCTAAATTGCTAAATTTGTAGTCATCTTTTTATGCCTCTGCCCACTCTTAGCCAGCCTACGAAAAGACAGAGTCACTTTCTTCTTCCCTGAAGCTCTTTTATGCCCTTGAAAGGCATGCATTTCAATTGGCTCTGTCTTCCAGTTGCTTAGTTAATGTACTGTGATTCAAATGGAAAAGGCTTCATCCCAGCCAGCATAATTTGTCTACCATCTATGTCCCATTATAAACTTCTCTAAGGAAGTGTCTGTGTCATGTCCACTGATGTGTCCTACACAGAGAATGCTGCACATTGCAGAAGAGCACCCTGCACTTAACATGCTCTATTAACAGTTAATATTCACACTGCTTCTATGAGGACAGCATTATTATCTACAATTTATCAGGAAGTACATAGTAGAATTGGGGCATGAGTCCATGCATCTCAAACATCAAAGTCCATATTCTTCATTTGTTCTCTCTTTATCTCATTCCCTATTTGTATCTAGAAATAAGCAGCAAGTTTGCTGTCCTGGAGCTTGAACCTCGTTTATCCCCTAGTTTCTGAGTTATCTGGGACAATAGAAGTTTATAATCCTTGCATGTCCATGCATTGACAAGAGAGCAAGTCTATGCTCCCTGCTTGCTGTTTTCTGAGGCAGCCCCAATTGCTTGAGCCAAATCCATCTCTGCTGAGACCTCTGAGTCCAGTTCTACCCATAAGCTCTTTAAACAGCTTGCTCATCTGGTCTATAACAGTAAAAATCCCTGGTACAACAAGCCAGGAATTGCTTGACATTCCAATTAAGCCAAGTTTTACCAAAGCCTTTTCCATTATCTCAGTAAGCTGCCTTCTGCACTAAAAGGCTCCTCCTAATTAATTTTTCTTGCAGGTCTGTGGACATGCAACACTTTATTATGACCTGTGAATTCAAAAGCAAGGAAATAAAGTGTAGATAAGCAGTATATTGAGCTCTTGCTATCAAATCAGGGCAGCATCATAGTGTCCTGTCATTGGTTGTGGCTAATTGCTTTTCACATCAAAAAAGAAAGCACCCCTCAGCAAGGGCTGCAGAAGACAGTAAAGGGCTCTTTCTGGTCTTTGGTATGAATAACGGCATCTCCTAGGGGGTTGCTTGTATAACTTGTCGCATCGTCTTCTACACAGAAAACAGGCAGCAGAAAGATGATCCTCTCTTCCTCATATTTCCAGCCCAGTAGTCAATGCATATGAGGGAGTTGTTGCATGAATAAATGCATGTGGTGAGAATTTTTGCATGATGCTAATGGATTGCTGGCTTCTGATATATTAACATCAGATGACGTCTTGTTGAGGGTTCCATCATGGAGCACCCAACCTACTGAGTTGACTGCTTTTCTTGTGTCATGCTCTGCCAGTCTCAGCTATCAAGGGCACTGACTTCAGAGGCCCAGTCTCCCTCCAGTACAATTCTGCATGGAGATTTTGAAGCAGTGGACTCCCTGTTTAGCTTAACCCAGTCTTGTTCAATGCCAAGTTAGAGGCTAAAAAAGTGGAATTGCTTCTGCTTGGGCATACAGCACTTAACCTGGTCCTCTGTGGACTTTGTGTTCCTCTGATCCTGTGATGTTTGTTTATTTTCCATTTTCACTCCTCAGTTCAACTTAACACAGACTTTTGTTTTTGTTTGTTTGTTTTAAATCACATTTCCCAGGATCTACTACCAACCCTCCCCCCCAAAAAAAACCCTCTTACACTTTGCAATATTTCTCCTTCATATAGTTGTTGCTCCAGTGTTAGATTTGCCCAGATTTGAATTCTCTACGTAAAAGCCATGGTTGCACTGACTTAGACACTTTCTCTGGGCAGAGAAGTCAAGGCAGGCAGTCCGGCTGCATGTGATACTGGCAGCGTGAAAAAATGATGGTCATATAACAGGAGGAGAAAGGGGAGTTTCAATTCAGCCTGACAGCAGGTTTAGATTTTAACAATGCTGGGATAAAGCTTTAACAGAATTGATACCATGCCCACAAATGGGTCCTATGATGAAATATGTTCAAAGTATCTATTTTCTTCTCTGTGGCTCAGTGCACTGAGATATAAGAGGCAGGGTCCTTACTTGCAGTGTTTTCTTACGTGTGGTGTAGTATGACCTGGCAACTGAATACAGGGTTGAGAGTTGTCAGAGTCACATCTATTCTCCAGAGTGTGCAGAATGACGATCTTGGTTTTCATGAAGAAGACATTCTGAGGGTATTTCTAATTGCTTTCATTGAAAGCCATAAAAAGAAATGACTCTAGCAGATAAGGTGAGAGGGCTTCTGGGAATAATATCTGCCTCTCAAGATTATGCTTGATTTATGGTTTTGCGTTACTGAATTCTAGGGTTCTTCCTCCTGCCTCTCTCTAAAAGCCATTTCTTTAACTCCATCCACGCTGATAGATGTTTTAAGTTCAAGCAAGACCCTTTTCTCATGGGGAATATAATAGCAGCCTCCTGTCTCACCCATTGCCCTACCAACTGCATGAAAAGCTTAGAACCATCCTTATAAAATACAAAACTGATTATGTCAAGCCCTAAAGGAAACTCTACCATAGCCCCCCATATCCCACTCTGGGATGAAGACCACATGTCCCCATCATGTTGCTGGGAAGATTGATGAGATGCCACTTAGCACAAGGCAGGCATCCATAAGGGGACACTAGGCCCCCCACTGTTCCCCAGCCTTCCCTCTCACTTGTCTGTCTCCTCTGGTCTATGACTTTTTTTTTTTTTAATTATGTGTTGGGTTCCTCAGCATCTCTGTGGTTTGTTACTCCTAAAATGTTTCAACGGGCTCATTTATGTCACCATCATTTATAAATAATTGTTTTAGGTCAGGTAATGTGTCTGGTTAAGACACAGCCATAAACCATAACAGCCACTGCCCTCATGGAGCTTACCCAGACAAGAAAGGGGGGTGTTTTTGTGGAAGTCAGCCAAGAAGGCTTTCCTATTAAGCAGAGATCTGAAAAGGGGGAACACATGGGTCTTAAGGGACCAACGTGGCTGGAGAAGGTAGCTGTGTGGAGAGAGAAACATGATAAAGTCAGAGAGACGTATAGGAGACACGTGGCCAAATAAAAAAAGTTTTAATTTTATTATCAGTAAAACAAACAACGACTGGAGGACTGTAGACAAAGAGGTAACATTGCTTGGGTTTTCCAAGGATTGTGTACATGGAGAGCAAGCAGTGGGTAGGGTGGAAAAAGGAAGGGCAATGGGGAAACTATGGGGTGACAGTGGTCATGATATAGGTGGTAAGCAGTTGAATTCTGGGTACTTCTAATTGGATTTGCCTGTAGATTGGATGAGTGGTATACAGAAAAAGAAGAATTAGGAAACAAGAAAGAATTGGTCTAAAATTCTTGGCCTGAATAATTCCAACAACCCAATGGTGACTACTCAGGGAATAGCAAGGGGAGGAAATGCATATTTTTTCACACTGCTATCAAATGGCCAATTCCCCTCTCTACCTGCCTGCCGTCTCCACCACTTCCACCCCTCTGAGCTGCTCTAACTAGAAGTCATTGGTTATCTACAGCTCAACTCTGGGTTCCTGAAGCTTCCGCCCACCCATCCCAATTCCAGTGCAGACACAGAATTCATCTAAGTCATGGTTCATTTTCAGTAGAGATGTCCCTCGTGGAACTTCCCTGAAGGCCATGCCTGACACCCTCAGCCTAGTCACCCCCTTTCATACTTTGTCCATCTCAGACACTTCCATCTGAGTATTTGTAGTTGTCTATATTCCATTAAAACTAGTATTCAGAAGGAAAAAAAAAACTACCAGGTGGAGTTTAAAAGAAAATTCTAGAAAGACACCACTCCTTTTAGAATCTTGACTTCTTTTTTCTTACAGTAAATAATGCCATTCCCTAGGATTGCAGCTTATCTACATTACTCTGATCCTGTGTCTGGCCTTGACCATACCACACCCTCACACCAGGCCACTTCCATAGCCTTCTAGCCAACACAGGCCCTCTCATATGCTCCAGGGCAAAACAGGTCATATATGACTTCCAGAGGATTCCCATCAGTTCTGTCCTGGCCTAAGTTTCTACCACATTATGAGCTACCTGGCCATTCTTGTCTCCTTTCTGCTCTTGTCACACACCTAACCATGGCTTTCCCAAGGCCTGACACTACCATTCCCTTGGCCTCAAAGTTTTTCTACCAACACTGTCCGTGATTGGTTTAGTCTCATCTTCCAGGTTTCATCTTTTCTATTGCCTCCTCAGAGAAGCATACCTATTCTGACTACTTTATCTTAAGCACTACCCAGTTACTCCCCACCTGCACCTTCACAGAATCTATACCTATTTGTAATTGCCTTTCTGACTTATCAAGTTATTTGTTCATTGGCTATCACCCCACCATAACATAAGCCCACTAGGACAGAGGAGCATGTTTGTCTTGCTAAGTGCTATATCATCAGCATCCTGAAGGCCTGGTGCCTAGTAGGGTTGCCATGAGATACAGGATGAGTGGAGGATTCTGAGGCATGTTCAAGTGTAATTGTAAAGGCCAAAGGCACAGAAAGAAAGTGAAAATTCACCTGTCTCCAAACAAATTGTTGATAAAATTATGTGCAAATCCTTATGAAATTTATCTTACAAAGCTGCTTTCCTTAAAAAATAAAAACACCAAATATGATGATTTATAATTTTAAGAAAATGTAGCATTTGGTTGTGAGCATTACTCTTTAAGAAGAAAATATATATATATTTTATATATATATATATTTTATATATATATATAATATATACTAGTAACAACATAATGGCAATCATATATTTCTATTAATATATGCATCATATTTATTATATATGATATTTAAAATGAGATGGTATGCTTAGTTGCCTTTTATTCATATTTATATACCATAATTTAAATACAGTTTATTTTCAGATGTTTAATTTCCCTCTCACAATGTGGGAGTTCATAAATAATATTTATTGAATAAATTTTAACAAATTTATCTAAGCACGTATTCCTAATTATTTACTTATCATATATACATAAAAGTAGATACACTGTATTATTTTTTCTTCTTTTACTTATTAATTTATGAGGTTGTTTTTTTTTAAGTTTTAAGATTAAAGACTGCGTTAGTCTATTGTCACACTGTTATAAAGAACTACCAGAGACAGGGTAACTTATAAAGAAAAGAGATTTAAATGGCTCATAGTTCCATAGGCTGTACAGGACGCATGGCTTGGGAGGAAGCTTTCAATCATGGCAGAAAGAGGAAAGTCACATCTTCCATGGCCAGGGCAGGAGGAAGAGAGAGCAGAAGGAGATATTACACGCTTTTAGACCATCAGACCTCCTGAGAACTCACTCACGGTCCCAAAACAGCAAGGGGGATTGTCCCCATGATGCAGTCATCTCCCACCAGGCCCCCATTTCAACACTGGGGATTACAATTAAACATGAGATATGGGCAGGGACACAAACCCATGCTATATCAAAGACAGATTCTGTATGTCTCATATGTTGTCCTCCGTTTTCTGCTTCTATAATAAATTTCTAGTGAAATTTTTTCTACATAACTTTTCAATTTTGTTTTGTAAAATCTATAAATTTTTTTCTTAATGGGTACTGTTTTTGATGCCATCCTTGGAAGGTCTTCAGAAGCTAATTGTTAACGTATATTTGCCATTATTTAATTTTGTTCATGCTTTTATTTATCACTTAACTTTGTAATTCCAAAATTACTTCATATATAGTAGAATGAAGACTTAAATTATAGTTTTCTCTAGTGGCTTATCAATTGCTTAATTTTAAAAACAGGCAATCTTTCATCCTGTGATTAAAAAATATTTTTAACATATATGTTACCTGGAAGCTTTGTTGAATGTCTGGGTTTCCCTTCATTACTTATTATAGTTTTCTATATTGGTTATTCTATCTTTTATAGCTTAATGGTCCCAAAGTTTTGCATCAGTTTTATGCTAGTTCATATAGTTGATTGAAGTTTGCATTAGTCTCTTATCCTTTGATAGCTCAAATAGCATTGGATAAAATTCTTTCAAAGAATATTCTAGCTTGAACACTTACTTTTGAGGTGGTTCTTTCAAAAGTTTTATCATTTCTCATCACATTTAATCATCTTTCCTCCTCTTCTAAGTTTTTTTAAAAATAGATATTAGTAATTTGTATTTTTTAAGAAACTTTTTCATAATCAAGAATTGTATGTTATTAAGCTTAAAATGATATATTCAGTTTCATAGTTCCATTGCAATTATTTCATTCATTCTTACATCTGTGCATATATCCTATTTTACATATACAGTGTTATATAATTTTGTGTTTTTATTTTTGTCATTTCTTAGTACTACCAGAGACATATCCATATTATTGTTCTTTTCTAAGAATCAGGTCTCTGAATTCCTAATTTTAATGCATTTTATTCTACTTCATTAAGTCTTATTTTCACTATGTTTTCTCTTTTTCTAGTAAGTTTTAGTTGTTACTTTCTTGTTTCTAGAATTAAAAATTTGTTTCATTAGTTTCTTCTTATTTAATAATACTAAGTAATTAAGCACGTGAATTTCTTGAATATAACTTTTTGTGAGATAATTTTTTAGCTGTGATGCTAGCTTGATACTAACTTTGCAAAAAAATATTTAAAGATAACTTTGTTCTCTGTTTTAATCAAAATTAAGAGTTAAAAATGTTTAGAGCTTTTTGGTTAATTTTCTGTTATTTAGTTTTAAATATGTTAATCATCTTTATGCTTACAATTATTAAGTGGTTATTTTATCAAATGATGTTATTTAGTATTATGTATTTGGTTTGTTTGTGTTATAATTTGTCAATTGTGGCAGAATTGGTACTCCTGAGTTAGTGAGATTCTTTTTTAGTATTGGTTATGATTTATCTGTGTAAACACACTGTCAGCATCAAAAATGTCTTTTCTATAAGTGTATATTTGATATACACATATTATTAATGAAACATTATTAATGAAACATTAATTAATGAAGTCCTCCATTTACTTTTTAAAAATTGTTTTCAATGCGTCAAAGACAGAAATTTGTTTTAGACTCTCATCATAATTATATTATTATCAATTTCTCTTTCATCTTTTAGCAGGTTTTAAAATATTATTCAGTGATTTATTATTCAGTTCATAAATGTTATATCTCCATTGTGAATTATCCCTGTTAAAATATGAAGTACACTCAGTATGTGTGCAGACCTTTGCCCTACATTCTCGTTTGTCTGATGTTAATCTTGCTGCATCTGCTTTCTGTATTCCATTTGCCTGATCTACTTCTGCTCTTCCCTTATGAAGTTCCTGTTCCAAGCCTGTCTGCAAATAGCTTTTATTCCAGTTTGCTTTTGTGTTTTGAATATGTGTGAGACATCACCTTTAATAATCTGCATTATTTTTGTAGCTTAAATGTTTTGGTTTACTTCAATTTTCTTGTAATTCCTTGCTGTACTTTTTCTTTTCTTTTTTTTTTTTTTTCTTTTCATTCTTGATTTTTTTCTCAACTGATTTGGAAGTAGTAGCTTTCACAGGTAAATTAATAACTTTGCTGAGGTATTTCATTCAATTAAATAAAAATAAATTTGATCTAGTCAGTGGGCAAATGCCATGGTCTGGGAATGTAAAAATGGCCTGGGTTTTTCCCTTTAGAAATCTTGTTATATAATACAGACACTACAAATATCCCTAACAGTACCAAGGGAATGATGGTCTCCATGATCAAGCTCACTTGTTTTTCCTTTCTTCTGCACACTCTATTTTCTCCGGCATACTAAATGATACAGTATTGAAGCAGCTATGTTGTCTGGGGTTTGTTGTCGTGTGCCGAGAAAATTTAGGACACAGACACACACGAGCAGTTTAGGAGCTGAGGTTTACTAGGTACAAGAGAAGAGAAAGAGAAACAGCTTCATCTATAGAGGAAAAGGTCTCCCAGTGGAAAAGACCTGCTGGCAGTGAATGTGCCAAATTTTATAGTCCACTTTGAGGAGGCAGCGTCTGATTTACATAAGGCTCATAGATTTGTTGGATCAGGTATGACGTGTACATTGCACATAGGAAAGGCTGGTTATCCCACTCTAGTCGTATTATGCAAATGAGCTTTCCAGTTGATCTGTGCCATCTTGCCTGCTCCTTACAGTGCACGTGACTGGCCGAGAAGGGAAAATGGAGCCACCATTTTGAAATTGTCCAGTCCTTAGTTCCTGTCTGTATTCACCCATGCAAGTTCCCAGTTTGCTTGTCCATGTCTGTAGCTCAACTTTACAGGTTACTCTTTGTTGGAAAATGGTTTGGGGCTGGTTTTCATTAAAAAGAAAAGCCTGACCAAGGACTCCCATCCCTTGCTATCTGCCTAAGTGATTTCTTCTTAACTCCTATATCAATATCATTATTATTTTAACCTGATATTTAAAAAATTAAATCTATACAAAAGTTTTAAGACTAGTACAATGGACATGCACATACTCTTTTCTTCTACTGGCCAAACAGTAGTATTTTTACATTTGCTCTTTGTGTGTGTGTGTGTGTGTGTGTGTAAATAATCATTTGATAATAACAGAAAATTATAATGACCTTTCATTTCTAAATTCTTTAGACAAGTTCTCAAGAGTAAAGATGTTAATTTACGTAACCACAGTGCAATTATCAAGTAGTGGCAATTTAATATTATAAATTATTCTTACCTAGTGTAGAGCCAATATCTGAATTGCTAATTTTTCCAACAATGTCTCTTAACAGAAAATAAAATTTGTTTTTTCTAATAGGCACTATCTTAGCCAATTGATTAAAGTTAACATATCACTATTGGGACAAAGCCATGTCACGTGCCTCTTGATACGATATACTGTGAAAGATACAACACCACTTTGATGATACCCTGCCAAAAATGCATAATCTGAATCTAATCATGAGGAAACATCAGCAAAACCAAGTCAAGTAAAATTCTACAAAATAATTGGTTTGTACTCTTCAAAGGTGTCAAGGATAAGAAACATGAAGGAAATATGAGGAACTAATCCAGATTAAAGGAGATTTAAAGGACCAGACAATTAAGTGCAAAGCATAACTCTGGATGGTGTCAGAATAAAAGAACTCTAAAGCAGATGTTGGCAAACTAGTTCTATAAAGAGCCAGATAGAAGATATTTCAGGCTGTATGAACCATATGGTCTGTGTTGCAACTTTTCAACTCTGTGATTATAGCATGAAAGCAGCCATAGACCACATGTAAACAAATGAGTTTGGTTTTGTTCCAATAAAACCTTATTTGAAAACAGATGGTGGGTGGGCCATAGTTTGCAGAACCTTGCTCTGAAGAGCATTATTGAGACAAGTGACAAATTTCAAAATGGGCAGGGGATTAGATAATGGTTTTTATTTGATCAGTGTTACATTTCCTAATATTGGAGGGAGGGGATAAGATGGCCAACTAGATGCAGCCAGGAAGTATCATTCCAACCAAGAAAGGCTAAATTATCTAGTAATCTACCATAATTTGGACAGGTGTTTGGAGACAAAACACAGAGTGGTTAGAGATGCAAAGCTGAGGCCCAGGCTGAAGAGAGAGGAAACTGAGAATCCTATGCAGGTGTCTAAATGCCAGGGCTAATTCCTGGTTCCAAGGGCTCCTGGTAAAGGAGAGAGTGAGGAAATTGAAGGGTGGCTCATTCTCACTGCAGACCTACGAGACCCTAGCTACAGAGGACCCTGCATTTCCCATGGATGTGTGACCTGGTAGGAGGATCTCCCCAGGGAGCAGGCAGAGACAGGCCTTTGGATGGCATGAAACCTGGGAGGTTTTGTGTGCTGGACAGCTCCAGAGGAAAGAGCCCATACATACCCAACCTTCAGGATTCCCCATCCCCCTCCAGGGAGTGTGGGCCTCAGTTGACCTCTGAACCAGGAAAGAGCCAGGCCAACTTCTCATAGGACTGGGGAACATCTGTTCTGCAAGCCCTCCTGCCCTCTGGCCCCTCCCAGGGTCCATGCCAAGCCACCCTGTAGAAGTGGGCACATAGCACAGCCCCTGCAGTCAAGCGTCAGTGTGTTGCTGCACCTGGGTACTTTCCCAGTGACCCAGGAGCACATTACATCCCTCAGCATAGCCAGAACCTAAACCTGAGCAATGGAATGCCCAGGAGCACCAAGGGCTGCAGTGTGCCACTTGGAAGTGTAGAGTTGAGATCTGTGTCTGGCACTCAAGTTGGGGAGGATTCCCCCATTCTCAGAGCACTGAGAGGGATGAAATGCATGGGTTCCTGGGCCAGGGCAGGAGCAGGGTGTACCTCCCTCCACAGGACATATGCAGAAAGAATATGACATATCTCCCTTTCACAGCTTCTGCCCAAGGGTGTCCTGCAGCCCAAAACACCTAACAAAAGAAATGTGGGTGCAGTGTCAGTGACTGGAGAAGCAGACCTCAATGAGGGACCATCTATCTCTCCCCATGCACTGCAGAACATGCCTGAGAACACACGGAAGTACGAAAGAGCCTCATAGCTGTGTATTAACCTAGCTACGGCTAATATCAGTAAATGATACTCTTAATCACCATGTACTCTATCAGAGCCCAAACAATAATATGAAAAATTTATCCCACTAATATATACACCCTTGAAACACAGTGCAATAATTCACCCACACATAAAGATTTTATACAGAGCCATAGCCCTTTGAAAGCATCCAGAAGTGAAGCCAACTGACTATACTCAAATTACACCACGGTTAAAGGAATGTCAACCCTTCTAGATGAGAAGAAAGAACCAGCACAAGAACTCTGACAATCCAAAAACCCGGAGTGTCCTCTTACCTCTAAATGATCACCCAAGCTCCCAAGCAGTAGTTCTTTACTAGTCTGAAATGACTGAAATGGCAGACATAGAATTCAAAATGTTCATTGCAAGGAAATTCATTGAGATTCAGGAGAAAGTTGAAATCCAATCCAAGGAATCAAAAGAATCCAGTGAAATTATCCAGGAGCTGAAAGATGAAATAGGTGAAAGATTAAATTTTGAGAAAGAGCCAAATTGGACTTCTAGAGATGAAAAAAAATCACTACAAGAATTTCATAATAGAATCAGAAGTATTAATAGCAGTTTAGACCAAGCTGAGGAAAGAATCTCAGAGCTCAAGTACTGGTTCTTTGTGTCAACTCACTCAGACAAAAATAAAGAAAAATGAATTAAGAACAATAAAAAAACTCCAATAAATGTGGAATTATGTAAAGAGACCAAATCTATGACTCACTAGCATTCATGAGACAGAGAAAGAATGAGCAACTTGGAAAATATATTTGAGGATATTATCCACAAAAAGTTTTCTAATCTCACTAGAGATGTTGACATGCAAATCCAACAAATACAGAAAACCCTGGCTAGATACTATACAGAATGATCATCCCCAATGCACATAGGCATCAGATTCACTAAGATCAATGCCAAAGAAAAATTATAAAGGCAACTAGAGAAGAGGGTTAAGTCACATAAAGAGAGAACACCATTAAGCTAACAGCAGACCTCTCAGCAGATCTCTCTGCAAAAATCTTACAAGCCAGAAGAGATTGGGAGACTATTTTCAGTGTCCTTAAAGAAGAGGAATTCCAACCAAGAATTTTATATTCCCCCAAACTAAGCTTCGTAAGAAAAAGGGAAACAAAATATTTTTCTGACAAGCAAATGTTGAGGGAATACATTTCAACTAGGCCAGCCTTATAAGAGGTCATTAAGGAAGTACTTAAACATGAAATCAAAAGAATGACACCTGTTACAGTAAAATCACACCTAAGCTCGTAGCCCACGGGGACTATAAAGCAACTATACAATCAAGTCTACCTAACAACCAACTAACAACATCATGACAGAATCAAAAACATACTTTGATTCTGTCCATACTAACTTTGAATCCATACTAACTTTGAATATAAATGAAGTGAATACCCCACTTAAAAGACAGAGTGGCAGGCTGAATAGAAATACAAGACCCAATCATTTATTTTCTTCTTGAGACCCAACTCACACGTAACAACACCCACAGACTCAAAGTAAAAGGAAAAATGAAGAGATATCTATCATGCAAACAGAAAACATAAAAGAACAGGAGTTACTATTCTTAGATCAGATCAAACAGACTTTAAACCAGTAAAAAATTAAGGAGGACAAAGAAGGGCACCCCACTGACAGCATTAGGCAGATGATTAAAGGCAGAAAACTAACAAACTCTGGACTTAAACCTGACATTTGACCAACTAGATCTAATAGACATCTAGAGAGCCCTCCACCCAACAACCACAGAATATACATTCTTCTCATCTGCACACTGAACATATTCTAGGTTCAACTACGTAGTTCAGTCAAGCAAGTCTCAATAAATTAAGAAAAAAATTATACCAAGCACATTCTTGGACTGTAGTGCAATAAAAATAGAAATCAATGTCAAGACAGTGCCTCAAAACTACAGAAATACTTGGAAATTAAACAACTTTCTCCTGAATAACTGCAAAGTGAACATAGAAATTAAGGCAAAAATTTAAAATATCTTTGAAATTAATAAAAATAGGGACAAAAATTACCAAAATCTCTGGGATGCAGCCAACGTAGTGTTAAGTGGAAAGTTTATAGCCCTTTCATCAGGAAGTCAGGAAGATATCAAATAACCAATCTAACGTTTTACCTAACACAACTAGGAAAAAAAAAAAAAAAAAAAAGAAAGAAAAGAACAAGCCAACTCCAAAACCAGCAGCAGAAGAAAAATAACTAAAATTTGAGAAGAACTTAATGAAATGGAGATGCAAAAATCTATGTAAAAATCAATAAAACCAAAGGTTGATTCTTCAGAAAATAAATAAGATTGTTAGACCCTTTAGCTAAATTAACAAAGAATAAAAGAGAAGACTCAAATCAATACAATTAGAAATGACAAAGATGACATTACAACTGATCCCGCAGAAATACAAAGGCTCCTCTAAGAATACTATGAGGAAGTCTGTGTGCCCAAATTGGAAAATCTAGAGGAAATGGAAACACACACTCTCCCAAGATTGAATCAGGAAGAGGCTGAATCTCTGAATAAACCAATATCAAGCTCTGAAGTTGCATCAGCGATTTAAACATTCTGCCAACCAAATAAAGTCTTTGGACCAGATGGATTCATAGCCAGATTTTACCAGTCATACAAGAAAGAATTGATATCAATCCTGGATGAAGCCATTTCAAAAAAAAAATGAGGAGGCACTCCTCCCTAATTCATTCTTTGAAGCCAGCATCAGCCTAATACCAAAATCAGGCAGAGAGACATGAAAAAGAAAGAAAACTTCAGGCTAATACCCTCAGTGAACATACACACAAAAATGCTCAACAAACTACTAGCAAATCAAACCCAGCAGCACATCAAAAAGTTAATTCACCATGATCATGTAGGCTTTATTCCTGGGATGCAAGGTTAGTTCAACATACACAAATAATGTGATTCACTATATAAACAGAATTAAAAGCAAAAGCAATATGATCATCTCAGTAGATACAGGAAAAGCTCTTGATAAAATCTAACATACTTCAAAATAATAAGAGCTATCTATGACAAACCCACAGTCAACATCATACTGAATGGACAAAAGCTGAAACCACTTCCCTTGAGAATGGGAATAAGGTATGGATGCCCACTCTCACTGAAGTAGGCACCCATGCCTTATTCCCATTCTTTTCAACATAGTACTGGAAGTCCCAACCAGAGCAATCATAAAAGAGATATAGTTTGGCTGTGTCCCCACCCAAATAGTACTGGAAGTCCCAACCAAAGCAATCATAAAAGAGATATAGTTTGGCTGTGTCCCCACCCAAATCTCAACTTGAATTGTATGTCCCAGAATTCCCATATGTTGTAGGAGGGACTCAGGGAGAGGTAATTGAATCATGGAGGCCAGCCTTTTCCATGCTATTCCTATGATAGTGAATAAGTCCCACAAGATTTGATGGGTTTATCAGGGCTTTCTGCTTTTGCTTCTTCCTCATTTTTCTCTTTCCACTGCCAGGTAAAAAGTACCTTTCACCTCCCACCATGATTCTGTGGCCTCCCCCACCATGTGGAACTGTAAGGCCAATTAAATCTCTTTTTCTTCCCAGTCTTGGGTATGTCTTTATTAGCAGCATAAAAACAGACTAATAAAATAAATTGGTACCAGTAGAGTGAGGTGTTGCTGAAAAGAATAGATACCTGACAATGTGGAAGCAACTTTGGAACTGGATAACAGGCAAAGGATGGAACAGTTTGGAGGGCTCAGAAGAAGACTGGAAAATGTGGGAAAGTTTGGAATCTCCTAGAGACTTGTTGAATGGCTTCGACAAAATTGTCTATAGTGATATGAACAATAAGGTTCAGGCTGTGAAGTGGAGCAAAGTGACTCTTATGTTTTAGCAAAGAGACTGGAGGCATTTTGCCCCTGCCCTAGAGATTTGTGGAACTTTGAACTTGAGAGAGATGATTTAGGGTATCTGGCAGAAGAAATCTCTAAGCAGTAAGTAATTCAAAATGTGACTTGGGTGATGTTAAAAGCATTCTGTTTTAAAAGAGAAACAGAGCATAAAAGTTCAGAAAATGTGCAGCCTAACAATGCAATAGAAAAGAAAAACCCCCTTTTTGAGAAGAAATTCAAGCTGGCTGCAGAAATTTGCATAAGTAGCGAGGAGACTAATGTTTTAATTTTTTTCCATTTATTTATTTTATTGCATTTTAGGTTTTGGGGTACATGTGAAGAACATGCAAGATTGTTGCATAGGAACACACGTGGCAGTGTGATTTGCTGCCTTAAGGCTCAAGACCATGGAGAAAATGTCTCCAGGCCATGTCAGAGACCTTCAAAACAGCCCCTCCCATCACAGGCCTGAAGACCCAGGAGGAAAATGTGGTTTTGTGGGCTGGGCCCAGGGTACCTGTGCTGTGTGCAACCTAGGGACTTGGTGACCTGTGTTGAGTCTGTGGGTGCACAGAAGTGAAGAATTGAGGTTTGGGAACCTCTGCCTAGATTTCAGAAGATGTTTGGAAACTCCTGGATGCCCAGGCAGAAGTTTGTTGCAGGGCTGTGGCCCTCATGGAGAAGGTCTGCTAGAGCAGTGCAGAAGGGAAATGTGGGCTAAGAGCCCCCACAGAGAGTCCTTACTGGAGCACTGCCCAGTGGAGCTGCAAGAAGAAGGCCACTGTCCTCCAGACCCCAGAATGGTAGATCTACTGACAGCTTGCACCTGCACCTAGAAAAGCTGCGGTTACTCAGCGCCAGCCCATGAAAGCAGCCAGGAGGAAGGCTGTTCCCTGCAAAGCCACAGGACAGAGCTGCCCAAGGCCATGGCAACCCATCTCTTGCATCAGTATGACCTGGATATGAGATCTGGCATCGAAGAGATCATTTTGGAGCTTTAAAATTTGACTGTCCTACTGGATTTCAGACTTTCATAAGCTCTGTAATCCCTTTGTTTTGGCCAATTTCTCCCAATTGGAATGGCTGTATTTACCCAATACCTGTACTTCCTTGTATCTAGGACTAGCCTGGTTTTAATTTTACAGGCTCATAGGTGGAAAGAACTTGCCTTGTTTCAGATGAGAATTTAGTCTGTGGACTTTGGGTTAATGCTAAAATGAGTTAAGCCTCTGGGGGACTGTTGGGAAGGCATTGGTTGTAAAATGTGAGGGCATGAGATTTAGAGGGGCCAGGAGCAGAATTATATGGTTTGTTCCTGTCCCCACCCAAATCTCAATTTGAATTGTATCTCTCAGAATTCCCCCATGTTGTGGGAGGTACCCAGAGGGAGGTAATTGAATTATGGGGGCCAGTCTTTCCCATCCTTTTCTCGTGATAGTGAATAAATCTCATGAGATCTCATAGGTTTATTGGGGATTTCCACTTTTGCTTTATTCTCATTTTTTACTTGCTGCCACACCATGTAAGAAGTGCCTTTTGCCTCCCATCATGATTCTGAGGCCTCCCAGCCATGTGGAACTACAAGTCCAGTTAAACCTCTTTTTCTTCCCAGTCTCAGATATGTCTTTATCAGCAGCATGAAAATGGACTAATGCAGCATCCAACTAGGAGAAGAAGGAGTCAAACTATCTCTCTTTGGTGATGGTATGATTCGATACTTAGAAAATTCTTAAGACTGTCAAAAGGCTACTGGAACTGAAAATTTTATTACAGTAAGGTTGCAGAATAAAAAATTAATGTACAAAAATCAATAGCATTTCTATACACCAATAACATCCAGGCTGAGAGTCAAATCAAGAACACAATCCCATTTACAGTAGCCACAAATAAAATGAAAATCCTAGGAATACAACCAACCAAGGAGGTGAAAGACCTGTACAATGAGAACTACAAAGCAATGCTGAAAGAAATCTGAGATGACACAAATAAATAAAAGAACATCCCATGCTCAGTAATTGGAAGAATCAATATCAGTAAAATGACTTGACTGCGCAAAGCAATTTATAGATTAAAATCTATCACTTTCAAACTATCAACAACATTCTTCACATAATTAGAGAAAAAAAACTGTTTAAAATTCACATGGAACCAAAAAAGAGCACAAATAGCCAAATAAGTCCTAAGTGAAAAAAAACAAAGCCAGAGGCATCACATTACCTGATTTCAAACTATACTGTAAGGCTATAGTAACCAAAATAGCACAGTACTGGTACAAAAACAGACAAATAGACCAACAGGACACCATAGAAAATTCCGAAATAAAGCTGTACACCAACAACAATCTGATCTTCAACAAGGCTAATAAAAACAAGAGTTGGGGAAAGGACTCCTTATTCAATAAACGTTTCTGGGACAACTGGCTAGCTGTTATGCAGAAGAATAAAACAAGATGCTTACCTTTCACCATATATAAAAATTAATTCAAGATGCATTAAAGATATAAATATGAGACCTCAGACTATAAAAATCCTAGAGGGAAATCCAGGAAGCTCACCTCTCAACATTGGTCTTGGCAAAGAATTTATGACCAAGCTCCCAAAAGCAATTAAAACAAACAAACAAAATCAACAAGTAATACATAGTTAAACTAAGAGCTGTCACATAGCACAATAAACTATCAATGGATTAAACAGACAATCTACAGAATGGGAAAATATACTCACAAACTATGCATCTGATAAAGGTCTACTATCCAGAGTCTAAGAGAAATTGAAGTAAAGCAACAAGCAAAAAACAAATGGCCTCACTAAAAAGTGGACAAAAGACATGAAGGGACACTTCTCAAAAGAAGACATACAAGATGCTAACATATATATGAAAAAAATGCTCATCACCACTAATCATCAGAGAAATGCAAACTGAGACACCATCTCACACCAGTCAGAATGGCTGTATTAAAAAGTCAAAACAATAGATGCTAGCAAGTTTGCAGAGAAACAGAAACTCTTGCACACTGTTGGTAGACACAGCACTATTCACAATAGCAAAGACATGGGATCACCTAGGTGCCCATCAATGATGAATTGGATAAAGAAAATGTGGGACATATATACCATAGAATACTATGTAGCCATGAACAAGAATAAAATCATGTCCTTTATAGCAACACGGATGGATCTGGAGGCCATAATCCTAAATAAATTAATGAAGGAAAGGAAACCACTTCCCACACATTTTACTTAGAAGCGAGAGCTAAACATTGAGCACCCATGGACATAAACATGGGAACAACAGACCCTGCTGACTGCTGGGCAAGAAGTGTGGGTTGAAAGACTACCTATTGGGACTATCACACCACTTGGGTCCAATATACCCATGTAAGATACCTAAACAGATTTAGATACCTCCTGTATCTAAAATAAAAGCTGATATTAAATAAATCAGTAAATTTCCTAATATTGATAACAGCATGATAATAATGCAAAGAATGTCCTTCTTAAGAGATCACATACATACACACACACACACACACACACACACACACATACACAGAGATATAGAGAGAAAATTATAGATATATAGATAAGTAGATTGACATGATTTGGCCATGTCCCCACCCAAATCTCATCTTGAATTGTAGTTTCCATAATTCCCATGTGTCATGGGAAGGACCTGTTGTAAGGTAGTTGAATCATGGGGTGGTTACCCCCATGCTGCTGTTCTTGTGATAGTGAGTGAATTCTCAAGATCTGATGGTTTTATAAACGTGTTTTCTTCCTCTGCTCAGCACTTCTCCTTCCTGCTATCATGTTAAGAATTACAAGTTTGCTTACCCTTCTGCTCTGATTTTAAGTTTCTTGAGGCTTCTCCGAGCCATGTGGAACTGTGAGTCAATTAAGCCTCTTTTCTTTACAAATTACCCAGTCTTGGGCAGTTATAGCAGTGTGAGAACAAAGTAATATATATATACGATAGCTTGGTAGATAGATAATCTTATCTATATCTTTATCTAATCTATATCTTTTCTTTTTCTAATCCAGGCTGTAACTCGGGACTACGCCTTTCATGTAGTCTCCTTTAATTGGAAACAGTTTCTCCTCTTTTCTTTCTCTTTCAGATTTTGAAGCTTTTGAAGAGACAGGCTGTGTGTTTTTGTTTTTATAAACTATTCCTCAATTTGTGTTTGTCTCATGATTACAACCTGGCAATGTATTTCTGGTAGCACTACTGTAGAAATGATGATCTGCCCTACTCAGAAAATTTCGTCAGGAGGCACATGGTGCCTATTTATTTTATTGTTGGTGAGGTTGACATTTGCCACTTGGTAAACATTTTTCCAGGCTTCTCCGGCCAGGATCCAAGAATATTCATTTGGGGAGATCTCTTCAGGCTAATGGGTCATCAGATCTGTAAAGAAAACTTGGTTCTCACTCATAGGCAGATGTTGAACAATGAGAACACATGGACACAGGGAGGGGAGCATCACACACTGGGGCCTGTTGGGGGAGACTAGGGGAGGGGCAGCAGGGGGTAGGGGGGTTGGAGAAGGATAACATGGGAAGAAATTTCAGATATAGGTGATGGGGGGATGGAGGCAGCAAACCACATTACCATGTATGTACCTATGCAACAATCCTGCACGATCTGCACATGTACCCCAGAAACTAAAGTGCAATTATATATATATATATACATATATATATATATATGTATATATATATATATGTGTGTATATATATATATATATGTGTATATATATATATGTAAGAAAGAAAATTTGGTGCAGCATTCATAATTTACTATTTCCAAACTTTTTCAAACAACTTTCATAGTGAAATTCTACCCGTTCCTCTGTTCATAGAAACCATCATCTTTTGCGCTTTATACAATGCAGAAAAGAACCACCTGCATTGTATTGGTGAGCTTCAAACTCAATCAGTCCTGGCAAAATCTTTTTTTTTTGAGAGACTGCATTTGTTTCTGCCACATTAAAAATAATTTTCATTATATCTGTACATAACAGTGCAACACAGAGGCTAGGCATCTTAATCGTGTGGGTGGGCCCCTTGCAGAGGCTCAGTGTGTTTAAGAACATACTCTTCTATCTAAGGGTTGCTGGGCAAACACCAAGTAACTATCACAGTTGTGAGGTGGTAATCTTGATTCATGGGTCTTTCAAAGCTTCTGTGATTTGCATTACTGTAGTTGGAAGGTTTTATGAAAAGTTATACATTATAATAACCCAGATTTAAGAAAAATAAATATGGGGTTTAAGATTAATGTTCTAGCTACACAGCTAATTAAACATTCAGAAAATCAAAAATACTAAGTTTAAGATTTGAATGTTTCAAATGATTTTTAGGACTGAAAAACAACAGGTTTGGTTATTAATGTGGCTACCAAACTGATATCCTTTGCTTTAGCTGCACTCCTAAGGGAGTACTGACAAGGAAGCCAGGATCCAGGGACTTTCACTTGGGAGATCTCTTCAGGCATGTAGGTCATCAGATCTACTTTAACAACGGGGTATCCCGACACAATGATAGGCATAGGATGGATTACATGTGAAATAAATAAATAAGTGAAGAAAAGAGGAGAAAGAGTGGATGTCCTAAATCTAAACAGAGCAATAGGATTAGCAGTGTGGATACAGCCTTCAGGAGGGGGAATGAGGCAATGTGATAGGCCCACCTGTGATGGAAAATGCCAGGTTCCTTGCAAAGCTCATGAATTAAGAGAATTCTCAAGCTTGACACAATGGAGCTGAAATAGGAAATCATTTGGGCTTCCTTCCTCTTGATGGATGGCGCCATGTAGTACATTTTAGCTTTGAAAACAAATATACCCAGAAGAATGAAAAGGAGGTAACTGCTGGAAGAGAGTAAATTCAGAAGCCACTGTTCTCCCAATTATCTTTGGAAGAGATAAAGATTTATTGAAAGGTGTTTATTCTGGATGATCAATGGTTTCCTGTCCACTTCTGGGTACCCAGCAGAAAATTTTCATTTTATATGGTGAGTGGAGGACATCAATTTATCTCTCTTTTCAGAGGCTACAGTTGACTGGGGGCGCAGAGAGCAAGCACACCTAACGGTCTCCTTCATCACAATCTTCCTGGACATGGTTCAATAAATTCACCTTAGGAAAATATTCAGCAGGGCATTTGCTTCCTAGAAGTTTTAATGGTCCTCCTGTAGGACTTGGGCTGGCAGAACAGATTTGGACAGAAAGGACAGTGAGGGGGATGGAAACGTACTGAGTAACAGCCGCAGCCCATATTTGCTCCTCTTCAGGCACGTAGGTCATCAGATCTACTTTAACAATGGGATCTACTCCACAGGCTGATCTGTGGAGCACAGTTGCTGTGCAGAAAAAGCTAATGTGAGTGCCCAGAGCCACTCAGCAATAGCCAGTGGACCAATGCTTCAAATCAGAGCTGAGTTGTAAGACAGAAGGAGGATGAAATATGGTTCTTCCTTTTGTTTTCATTGGCCAGGTATATATTGAGTGGCATTTACCCCAAGAGCTCTGCTCATTCCCAAAATACCCACTCCATTCCCTACAGCCCACAGTGTCTCAACCCAAGTTTGGCTAGCAATTTTCACTGTGGGTCCGGTAGGAGGCAGGGAATTTTGGCAAGAAAAGACGCTAGCAAACGGAAGACATTTTTCAGCAAAGTGTTTTCTGATGTCTGCAGAGATTCTGTCTCCTCTGGGAGCCTGCCCCACTTCCCCATTCCTATCTATCCATCCACCTTAACAATCTGCTCCTCAGAGACCCCAAAGCTCTGTAAAAGCTGACCTGGGTAACCATAGCCATTCCCCACATAAGTGGTCGGCTTCTAACCCAATTTTCCATCTGAGTTAACAAGATGAAGTGAGGTGAAGCAATTTGACTTTGATTCCCAGTGAGCCTGTAACAGAGCCTACATTTAGAGAAGAACTCATCTTCTCCTCCCCAAGCTATTCATGACAGCCACTATACTGTGTCCCTGAGCCTTTGAGCTGCACTTAGATATAGTCTCAATTAATATTTACGTAAGCACCAGATGGACATTTTCCAGCCCATACCAGTGGGAAGATCATGCTGAAGAGTTCCTTACCTCTCATAAGATGGGCACCATGAATACTTCGATAATCAATCAATCGAGCAATTGATCTACTTCTGCAAATTAATAAAAGAAAATTTCTAAAGGGCATGCATGCTTTTCCCCACCATCATTCATTTTAGCATTCCTACTGAGGACCATCTGACAGCTTTTTATTTATTTATTTTTAAAGAAAAGCTTGAAGAGGAAGGCATAAGAACCTTCTGCGAAACTTTCTTACTCTTTGCCTGACGTAGGTTCTGTTCTCCCGTTCTTTCTTTTAAAAAACTCATTTCCTTTTTTAAAAGCAGCAAAACTATCTGTAATCTGATGCATTAAAATAGCTTTCCCATTACTAATGAAACCAATTTTTAGAAGTAGCATTCAATTTGGCAGTTTTAATTATGGACATATTTCCAAATCTGATCAGAGTACCCAAGATATATTGGACTGTGGCTTTATGTTTTATTCCAGGAAGAAAAAATTTCTACTCTCAGTTGCCCAGATTGCTTGCTTAGCATTATACAGTCATAGGCATTGGATTGGTGAAGGACATGGATAATTCAGACAGATGGAGATCTTGCCTTGAAGGACTTAGAGGCAGAGAATGACAAAGGCATGGCTCCAGACAAGCAGTGATTAAGGACAGCAGGGTGGGGGTGCTGAGCATTCTGCAGGGAGGAAAGAATGGGAAATGAGCCAGAGCTTCAGGGAGGCTGGGAACCACAGGTGGGGGTGGCTCTGTGGAGGATTTGTTTTAAACCATCCCTCCCAATCCAACTCTGAATGTGGTGACATTAGCAGGAATAGGGAACGTGTGGCATCTGAGGAACATTTCAGTTTCTTCTGCCTGCCTAGACCACACTATGCAACAGAGAGTTTATTAGTTCACAAAATAGAATTTATTGGGGAATAATATACTGTATTAGACCATTCTTGCATTGCTATAAAGTAATACCTCAGACCGGGTAACTTATAAGTAAAACGGTTTAATTTGTTCACCGTTCTGCAGGCGATACAGGAAACAAAATGGCAGTTGCTTCTGAGGAGACCTCAGGGTGCTTCCAATCATGTGGAAGGCAAAGGGAGATCAAACACATCACATGGCAAAAGCAGGGACAGAGAGAGCATGAAGGGGGAGGTGCCACACACTTTTAAATGATGAGACCTCATGTGAGCTCCTTCATACAGCGACAGCACTAAGCCATGAGCGATCCACGGCCGTGACTCAAACATCTCCCACCAGGCACCACCCTGCATTGGGGATTATATTTCAACGTGAAATTTTGGTGGGAGCAAATATCTATACCATATTTTATTTGAATCAAGTTTTCCATATATAAGTAGATCAGCATTTAGGAAATGCTCAACCTGAAGAGCTGTGTATAAAAAACAAGAAATGCAAAGCACTGAGCCCAATGCCCTGCATGGAACAGAAGCCTGATATATATTTCTTAAATGAATAAAACAATAAATGAATGAATTGATGTAAGTTTATTCCCTTTTCGCATTCTGATTTCTTCAAGGCCTATGATTTGGAGACTAATTGAGGATCCTAAGTGATCTTGCTTATCTGAGTAATCACTCCAGGGCTGAAAGTAGATCTGAAATATCAGCCTAACCCTGCCAAGTACTAACTCAGAGCAAACTAGTGGGGAATAAAAAGCAGGGATAATAACTAACAGTGGTCCAGAGTGCACTGTCTGCCTGTTGCTTTTCCAAATGCATACATATGCTAACCTGTAATCATCACAATGATCCTATTAATATAATAGAGGCACAGTTATTAATTCCACTAACAGATGAGAAAAATGAGGCTCCGAAAAATTAAATAACTTGCTCAAAGACACTCTGCTTGTAAAGGGCAGAGCCAGGACTTGAACCCAGGCAGTTTGGCTCAGAGCCTAAATTCCTAACTTCTGTGAAGCTCTGCCTCTCCAGGAAGGGTGAGCTTCTCAGAATCCATCAACTGGAGGATGTGGGACTGACCGCAGTGATAAAAACCACAGTCCAAATACCATAATTAAAGGAAAGCTGGTCTTGAGGAGGAACAAAAACATGACCATCCCCAGGCAATGGATGACTGCAGTAAATGGAGGTGGTTTGTGGCACAGGTGGTCCATTCAGCTTGGCAGAAAATCCCTCCCTGAGACTGTATTTAAGGAAACAACGATTTCCCCTAGTAAGAACAATGTGTTAGTGACTAGGAAGGATGCTTGGCATGAGAAAAGTGAGGGGAGCCAGAGAACAAGGCAGTAAGTGAGTAAGAGGACAAATATATTGCACTGTGGACATGTGGTAGGGATTAGTGAAAGTCTACAATCTATCAATAATAAATTATGATTCGAGGTTAGGGTAGCAAGGCTAATCCAGTTTCTTTCTGCAAATGGCCTGGTCTGCTGAAACATAACCAGGTTTTCTCAGGGTCTGGATGGCCTGACTGAGAAAGTTCTAGGCCTCAAGGACTCGGGGAATGCAATTGCTGAGATCAGAAGCCAACACAAGTATGCGAAGGTAGGCCAAAAGGTAGCCATCTGTCCCAGGGAGGAGCAAACAGGTGGCAGGGAGGTGGTCCTAGCAAGAACCTGAGATGGAATCCAGTAACCAGAAAAGCCATTCAAATAAAAGGTGAGCAGACAATTGACAGATGGGTGATATCGGGTGTCCAGAGTATTGCAGGTGGGCAGCCAGATAGTATCTGTTGATTACCAGAGGTATAGATGGAAATACAGTTGACATATAGTGACTATGGTCTGCATGAGGTCTAGACAACTCGCCGACGAGATTAGACATCAGCAGAGATACAGGTGAACAGAAGAACAACATCATATCACAGGATGACTGGCATTCAGATAGTGCTGATCCCAGATAGTACTGGCATTCAGATAGTACTGTAGGATCCCAACAAGTACAGGTATTCTTTGCTGTCAAATTCTCCACTATCAAAACTTGAGTACTGGAAAGGATTGGAGAGGTAGTGATTATTGTATCAGAAAGCCAGTCTCATGGACACAGGGCTCCATGGAGTAGATTATCCTGAAGCTGGAAGGACTGGAGAAGACCTTGGTGCCAGGCTAGTACATATAGTGCCACCAATTAAGTGCTACGTGGCCTTTGCTTATAGGATCTCAGCCCTAAGAGCAGGTCGAACAGGCTGTAATGTTCTGATCCGCTGGTTGGAGTGGATATTTCAGCTCCTAGATCCCTGATCACTTGCTCTCCATACCACAGAGGCCCCACACAGCCAGGAATGAGCCCAACCTGCTGAAAAGTAATTCTATGCCTGGCCCAAGAGGCTCCTATAGAGGCCCCAGCCAGCAGTTTCAGGCCACAAGGCACTCTGCCCAACACAGAGCTCTGAGAACTCCTGGTATATGAATACAGCCAACTCAGGCCTTCATGTCCCAAAAGGGATTTTCTGGCCCTCTGATTTTGCCATACTTAACAATAAAAGGAATTAGACCAGGAACCTACCCCACCACTGCACCCCATGTACATACACATTTATTCTCTTGGAAAAATGACTTCTGTTCCGCAGTTGGCATGCATTTCCCTTCTAAAAACACCCCTTCTCTTGTTTTATCTAGCATCAGCTCATCTTTCCTTCCAGGTATGCTTAGGCAAACCGTTGTTCCCTTCTTCCATTAAGCCAGACTTTTCCTGTACTGCACTCACTCCTCAGCCTCCCTTTAACCTCTAGAGTAGACTGGAGACAACTTTGCAGTATCCTCCAACCCTGTGAAAAATGACAGAGCAAACAAAACAAGGGCTGGGCACAGTGAGCCAACAGCCAGTTACTAACTGTGGATTCACATGGTTCAGCCAAGTCTTAGTCCTTCTCAGGCTCTTGGGCTCCTCCTGGTCCCATGGTCAGAGAGCACCCTTTCACTTTCTAATTTCTTCTGGCTCCTCAAATGGGTCACACACCCTCTTTTTGCAGGGATTTGGCACTTGCTGCCTGAAATGATCTTCCCTCTCCTTTTTGCTAGGTACCACTTACACACCCTTTAGAAAAAAACTCTATTATCAATTCCTTAGGAAGCCTTCTCTGACCCCCTGATTAGGCAAATGCTCATTCGGAGAGTACCATGGCCTGCATTTTGGATGGCTATATTCATATAACAATTTATGTGGCTGTTAGATTAGTATCTAACTCCTGGGCTGTAACTTCACTAATTTCATTTACTTTGGCACTCAGTGCTGGACCTGGTACTTCCTAGATGTCCTAAATGAATGCCTTTGGTGAAAACACAAACAGTCTTGAGCTGAGCCTATATTTCCATGTGTGCAGAACAGGAATAATGAAAGTAAACTGTCAGGGTTTTTGTGGTAGATTGAATCATGGAGCATCTATAAATGGCCTTGCATGGTGTCTGGCACACATTGTGTCACTCCATACCTTCAATTTATTTTGTTCTCTGTTTCCCAGTGCTCGGGCATGGTGAGGCCTCTCTCTCCCTGCCTAGGGCTTTAATCTGCAGTTAGCCCTGCAGGAGAGAGGTTCACAATGCTAAGAACATCAACCTTAATGTCAAATTCACATGTAGAGTGGCCATGGGGCACTTTATCTCTCCTAAGCCTCTCTTTTCTCACCAGTAAAGTGGAGATTTTAATAATATGCACCTCATAAAGTTGTCATTGCTAATACACTGAAAAGTGCTTAGAACACTACCTGATGTGATATTCACAAATTGATAGTTGTTGTCATTGTGTTTATCTGTATCACAAGGACCCAGTTAGATGTTCATGAAAAAAAAAATATGTGAAAATTGGCCCAGAGTTTGCCATGTCCTAAATATTCTATTAGAATCATGTGTGGTTGAACCAGCTAGAGAACCATCCTGCTGGCCAGGACAGAGGTCCTGCCAAGCCAGAGGAGCATCGCTACACTATTTTGGTTAGAGGATTGCCTTTTGTCAGTTGACTTCTCAACCTTGTCAATTCAACAAAATGCATTTTACTGAGACTTGAAAATGCTCACTTGATCATATTTCCACTTATTCTTTCTGAATACAGCTCTCGTTGAACCCCGCTAAGATTGGCAGTTCCATTTTTCAATTCTCAAAGGACATCTTAGACGATAAAGGAAAATTCTATCCACTGTAGTTGGCTGTGTATTACCCCTAAAAGAATTTATAGAGAGACCAGCTTGAGTTCTAGGTAGACAAGAAAAGAAATTGCAGAGGATGAGCCAAATAGATGAACAAAAAAATCCAAGAAAGAGAGAAAGAGTAAAAGAAAGAAGGAAGGAAAGATTGAAGAAAGGAAGGAAGAAAAGAAAGAAATGAAGAAAAGAAAGAGAGAAAGAAAGAAAGACATGAAGACATTTTGTCATCAGACATGGACTGTGTCTGATTTCTTGAACAGAGGCAGGTTGACCTTAACAGGGCCAGGGGGACTTAGGGAGGAGCCCATCTGAATATCAACACACTCCCAAGAAGTTTCTTCAAATAGGATATTGCAAAGTGGAGGCTAAGACTCCATTCAGGAAGCCTAATAGCAACTTCTAATCCTTGAGCAGAGGGTCTGCTGAGTCAGACTTCAAGTGAGACTTATCCTTATACATCCTGCCAGAACAAGGAAAAATGCTTAAAGAAACCCCAACAGAAATATAGAATAGAACAGGGAGAGGCCTTGTGGGTCATTGGAAATATCTTGGAAAGACTCCTGTCAACAATAGATCTCTACAGGTCTAGAATTAGAATTAGGACAATTAGTGACTCTCTTCCTGCAGTACAGGTGTAAGCTCTGGCTTACCCAACTGGAAATGGAAATTGTTTAGCCTGTGTCTTATGTGTGAGATGGTAACCTGCTCTGCAAGCTGCTGGTACATGCTACTCCAGCTCAGATACAGTGGCTAACCAAGACTTCAATGGTTCTTCAGTATTACCTGGGTCAAAGAGGAATATTTCAGAGCAACTGAAATGTACACTATAGAATGAATGCTAGGCAATTATATGTGGTTATTTTTGTGCATACATGCATACTCCCATCAAGCTGTAATTAATATACTTCAGGATTTTGTTATCCCTAATCATTCCCTCAACACCGAATTAAAGAGCTGCTTGATCCCTTTGCTCAGAAATCTCCCTTGTTCATTCAGTTTTCAGTTTTAACTTTGGTAGATTGGAAAAATAATGTAGCCTTTGAGGGCACGGATACCAGAGCTCAGATCTTGGGTGTGACATTTACTAAGTGTATAGCCTCAGGCGAATTGTTAAACTTTCTAAGTTCACTTCCTCCACCAGGGAGCCACGATAATAATCATCACCCCCAAAGGATTAGTGTAAGGATCAAATGAATTCTGGAGGTAAAACATTTCACACTATGACCGACAAGAGTGAGACTAAGGCAATGTTACTTGATTTCTTTTCTCTTTCCATATTCTAGTGCACATTGGGCTAATTTCATGTCTGCGTCACAGTTTTATGCAAACTACAGAGAACTTTTCAACCCTCCCTTTCTAAAAGTTTGGACTTTAATCCAGAATCTTCATCAGCCGTGTACGAAGCTCTAGCTGCTGCTGTTTCTACTGTCTACTCTCCAGACCTGTGTGCTGCTTGAACTTTGGGAAGTCTCTTTTTCCCTAATTCTAAATTGATCATGGGGGATACATTTGGCTTCTCTTTTTCTTTCTGCCTCTTGTGGGGAGGAGGAATTCTGGGATTATCATGGCTTTTCATGGCAGGAAAACCACTTCCAGATTAAGTGTCCATTTAAAATATGCCCTACCTGACAAAGTAATTGATTTTGTTATCATGCCAAACATGGCTCCAGGTAATAGAGTCATTTCTTGCATTGCCATAGTGACATAGACAAAACAAGAAGTAGCTTCCATTCACACTGTTTTTGGACCTGAACCCTCTTGTGCTTGGAGCTGAGAAGAGAGCCCATATGTTTGGACTGCAGTGGCAGGGGCTTTGGAAATCATGTCTTGAATTTGGCAGAGGAGTGGGTCCCTGGGCTGGTCAGGGCAGAGTGTTAGTATAATTGAAAGTAATTATGTTGACAAAAAGGGGAAGTGTAAGGGCACCTCATAATTACAAACAGATGCATTTGGATAATAGAAACCAGTCTTTCAGGGGCCCAACAGACTGATGATTCGGCAGGGACCCATAGCCTCAGCGGGGCAGAAATGCGTTGACACCTCTGACAACCCAAACATGGCAAGTCAAAGTGATGGAGCTATTTGCAGAGAAAATGGTGCACAAAGAAATCAAATGAGGAGGTCAGTAGAACAAGAAAAGCTTAGGTTTTAGAGCCAGATAGACTGATTTAATCCCAGATATACCACTTAATAGCTGTATGCCTTCATATTAACTATTTAAGCAAACTGTGTCTATTTCTTTATCTCTAAACTGCTGAGATAATATCTATTATACCTCTTGAAGTTATTAGTAGAACTTAGGAAATATATGTAAACTGTCCAGTGTATAAATAGATGCTAGTCCAACCCAAAGTCATTGTTTGCACAGCCTCTAAACTGGCCTCTTTGCTACCATTTTGACCGAGGATTAGCTGTTCTCCAACGAATTCTTTTATGACCTAAGTCAGAACACACAACTGTTCAAAAGTTGCTAACAGTGTCCCACCACACTTTGACTAATCCTTTATCTGTAAGAATCTGTAAGATCTGGAATCAGGTCTTATAGCTCTCAAACCTCCTCTTCTCATACTTTCCTCCTTTCTAGTGCCCTTTCTCCAAGATGGTATCTTGGTTATTTCAGCATGTCAGACTTTTTCCACCAGAGGTTTGCATACCTGGTTACTTCTCATCACTCATGTCTCAGCTCATATATCACAAGTCAGAAGAGGCCTTCCTTGACTGCTATATTGGATTGCACTTCCTAGAAACAGAGCCCGAGGGATAGGTTTGGGAAGACATTATTTATTGAAAGTGTACACTTAGGAAAAAATCTGTAAAGGGGTGTGGGAAGCAAGGAGGGGAAGAGGAAAAAAGAGCAAGGATTTGGTCTTAGGCATGGTCTTAGGTAATGTCTAACCTTAGACTGATCTGTGGGTGGGGGTGGTGAGTGGATCTGGGGCATAAATCACACCTCACAGGTGGGCTGCTTTGAAGGAAGGGGCCAGGCTTTCATAAACAGGATCAATCAGTCATTGGTTGCCTTGCAGACATTTTCTATCACCTGAGGATAATTCTTTTGAAAAGACTCAGTTTAAGCCCCTGGCCATAGACTTATCCTCTAGTGGCTGGAGGAGGAGTGCACCCACTTGTAATTAGGATCTTGTGGGGCATCTGCTCACCTACGCAACCACCTGGCCCAATCTTGCCATCTACCGACTCTATTCCATAAACCTATTTCAACTTTTTGGTTTACATTTATTCTTGCTTGATACTTTTCTTGCTGATTATTTGTTGATTTTCTGTCTCCCTGACTAGAGTATACAATCTTGAGAGCAGGGAACTTGTCTGTTTTGTTCACGGATGTATCTGCAGACTCTAGAACAAACACTGGTTCAAGGAGTGAATGTGGATTGCCACACACCTTCTCATTCTGAAATGGAAAAAAAAGTTTATGTTTAGACAAAGAATATTAAAACTAAAATGAAGACAAGGACCATTCAGGCCTTGTCACGGTCACCTGCTCCCCCAAGTTCCTGTTTCCTTTGTTATTTTTACATTCTATCAGTGAAAAAAATCAGCTGACTTTTTTAAAAGCATTCCAAAGAATATTGCTTATAAACTCTGTTTCCTAAAACAATGGTATCTGCCACCAGGGAGGCAAAGTCATCTTTCGGCATTTACTCTGAAATATTTACAGAACAGATTTGAAGAAATGGAAGGAAAAGTCATTTCCAAGAGCTTATTTCCCTCACTTATTTAATATGACTTTCCCCTAAAGATATTTCCTAACCAGTTAATTGCTACAGGGACCAGATTTTTAAACATACATATTTTCTACAAATGAAGTTATTCCCCTCCTTCCCCAGATCTTTCATGTGTAACAATGCACAATATGTTTTGTGTGTTACTATTGTCTCCCTCTCCCTTCTTTTCTTTAGGGAAAAAAGATTATGGCCGAATAGCAATATGTTAGAAGATTATTATGATAATGAGATGTATACTGTGTCTACACAAACCATACACGCACACCCCTTGTTGAAAAATAAGGGATGCAAACAGCTTTCGTAGCAGCCTTTCTGAAAGTTCCAGCTTCCTATGAATCTTCTGGTCATCAAAAATTCCAAAGATTGAGATATTCTGAATTATTTAAACAAGGAGCCAGAAGCAAGAACAAAATAAATTCATCTAGGAATGCATAAGAAGACAGTCCGGAAGCCTGGGCTGTTATAATGCAAAATAATAATGTGCTATTTGATGTATTTACGAAGTACCAAGCATTTGAGTTATGTGGTTTCAAATATTATCCCATTGGATCCTTCAAAAATGCTGTGAGATGCACAATGAGTTTTACAGATAGGGAACTGTAACACACAGAGGATATGCATCAACCACAGATGGTTTAGTGGCCATTTGTTGTTTTCCTCTCCAGCATCCATTTACCATTCTCCTGGCCATGATGCACTGACTTGTCTTGGGAATCCCTTTCCTGTACTTTAAATTAAGTACATGTTTTTCCATGATCTAGGTCTGGATAATCAGATTGTTTCATTGTCTTGGTCATCTTGTGTGTTCAGGGATGGACATGTGGCCTAATCCAGGCAAGTGAGATTAAGCTCTTAGATTTTCCTGGAAATGTTGGGAAAGAAATTATCTATTTCTTTTGGGATTTCTCAGGCAAGATAACTATAGCTAATTGTGATGAACTTGCCACCTTCAGGAAAGGAGGAAGCTGGTGATGAAAACTGACATTAAGGAAAACAGAGACATGAGATACAGACGTAGTCCTAGGGCCTTAGTTGAGCACCTATATTCCACTATTGCTGAAGTTGTTTCAAACCATGGGATTTTGGGGGAGCCAATATCTTTCCTTTGCTCTTTAAGACAGTTTAAAGTAGAATTCCCTCTCTAGTAGTTGGATGAGTCTTAACATAGCATTAAATAAGTAACAGTGACCTTGAGTATTAACTGAAGCACGGCTGACCCTCCTCCCCACAATGCTTGTGTACATAGCTGGAGAGCAGTCACACTCCAGGTATCAAGCAAAGGGGAAGGAATTAAATGTTTAATCTGCTTTTTCTTCTGCACTGTTAGCTATTTTAAAAATCGCTCTTATCCAACTAGCCACAGAACTAACCTGGAAGAGGAAGAATGAGAACCAGAATCACAGATTGAAACACTAAAGGAATCTGGGCTTAGAATTAAACAGTACGTGGTTCAAATCTAAGCCCTGATGCTACCTATCAAGGGACTTTGGAGAATCGCTGAACCTCTCCACTCCTGTTTTCTTGTCAGCAAAATGTGAAAATGAAACCTACCTGGTAGGGCTATTCTGAGAAATATGTAACAGCATGAATAGAGTGCTCAGCTGTTATAGCTACTTTGTAAATATTCTTTCCCAACCCCAACTAAGCCACTATCTAATCATGACTGTTGAAGTTCACAAATACTGGCATAGAGAAACCTTTAGGAGTTTTTCCTCCATACCTGCCTGCAAATATTACTTTCTGGTTTCATGATAGGTAAATGAGGTAAGTTGGGCTCATTCTCTAAGGGCTTGAAGAATTATTTATATGAATCCTTTATAGAGTGTTAGGAGGGCATATGTCTAAACAAAACCAATCTAATTGTTAGGGAATTTCATTTCAAATAACTGATTGTGTCTTTGACATCTTGTCAGATAACTAATTTGACTGATTTTCCTCTTCCCTCTGAACAAAAGCTGCCTGGATTGATCAAGCCAATGAAGTTTCTTGACAATGTGTAATAATACCAGGGACACCATTCATCTCCATGATAGCCACCTGTCAGCAAGTAAAGCACGCCCCTGTATGGGGACCAGGTGTGTACAAGGCCATCTACATGCCGTAGAGTCCCTTAAAGCTGGTGGCTTATGGTAATAAAAAATCTAGTTAGAGTTAGGGCATAAATAATGACTTTAAAAGAAGTCTGGATAAATTTGTCTCCTGAAGAAAGGGTCATGCCTTTATCATCTTCTTGCTACATGCAATCTATAGGGCCAGTCACAGGCTATATGCACTGTAGTGAGGAATAAAACTGCAAGAAAATGGAGAGAGATGCATTCTTGCTGTGGTTACTGGAGTTCATTTATTCAATGTGCATTTATTGAGTGCCCAGTAGGTGCCAGAATGTGTTCAAGGTGCTGGGATACCTATAAAATCCCTCATTCTCATGGAGCTTAAAATCAACGGGGAGGGCACAGATAAAGATAAGTAAATTTTCCAGAATAGTATGTTGGAAAATGGTAAGTACTGTGAAGAAAACAAGGAAGCAAGGAAGCAGAACAAGAATGATCGATTCCAGAGGGCAGGAGGTAAGGATTCTAATTAAAAAGCAGCTATTTCTGGCCAGACAGGTGGCTCATGCCTACAATCCTAGCCCTTTGGGAGGCTGAAGCAGGAGGCCAGCAGTTCAAGACCAGTGTGGACAAGTTAGCCAGACCCTAACGCTACAAAAAATTTAAAAATTAGCCAGTGATGGTGGTATGAGCCTACAAGTCCAGTGACTTAGGAAGCTGATGTCAGAGGATTGCTTGACCCTGGGAGTCAAAGTTGCAGTGAGCTATGATTGCTCCACTACTGTCCATCCTGGCCATAAAACAAGACTTTATCTCAAAAAGAAAAAATTAAAAGCACTTCGGAAGGCCTCAGTAAAAAGATGATGTTTGAGGCCAGTCACCGTGGCTCAAGCCTGTAATCCCAGCACTTTGGGAAGCTGAGGCGGGCAGGTCTCTTAAAGTCAGGAATTGGAGACCAGCCTGGCCAACATGGTGAAAAGCTGTCTCTACTGAAAATACAAAACTTAGCTGAGCATGTGCCTGTAATCCCTGCTACTCTGGAGGCTGAAGCAAGAGAATTGCTTCAACCCGGGAGGCAGAGGTTGCAGTGAGCCCACTGTACTCCAGCCTGGGAGACAGAGTGGGACTTCATCTCAAAAAAAAAAAAAAAAAAAAGAGAAGGAAATGAGGAAAAAAGAAAACCATGTGGGTTTTTGGGAGAAGAGGGTTCCAGAGATGTACCTTCCCTGTGTGAGGACAGCAAGGAGTAATGATAGGGACGGATAGGAGGGGAAGTCAGGATGGGCAGAGGCAGGATGGGATGGCGTGGGTGGGGGCTGGAGTGCCCAAAACCTTCTCTTTCCAGAGAGAAGGAACTCCAACAGAGGGTCCTGAGCAGCTGTCACTTGTGTTTGGAGCATCCCCCTGCTGCTGCTGCTCTGAGACAGACTGTGGAGGTACACAGGGAGGGGGCAGGATGTGAGGACACAGACCAGGTGTCCCGTTATGACAACGCAGGTGACCAAGGACAGTGAGAAATGGCCAGCTCCTGGAATAATGTCACAGGTCGTGCTCAGGCTTCACTTATGGACTGGGATAAAATAAGCAGCCATCTAAAGACCTGAGCAACATGGACAGGCTCTCAGGTCAAAGAACCTGAGGCAGTTTAGCAAGGTGCCACGTTGGGATCAGACAGGGCTGCAAATCTGCGGCTGGGAAGATAATTTCCTCAGCGTTAAAAGTAAGGCAAAGAGGGACTGAGGGAGTAGTGGCTATCACGGAGGTCCCGAGGGTGGCAGGGTCAGCAGCGAGGCCTGCAGTGGTGCTGGCAGTGGTGGGGGGGGGGTGGGCTTGTAGAGCCCCTTAGAGGCCAGATGAAGAGCAGGACGCAGGCACGCGAAACCCTGGGGTGCCAGACAGAAAACGAGCACCTCTGAAACAAGGTGGAAACAGGGCCAGCCTTGGGGTTAGCCTCCCCCAGCCGAGGGCTGCACCTCATTTACATCCGGAGGAGACCAGGAGTCCTGTGCGTGGGGGCAGTGTGAATGGGAACATGCAGGCACAGGGACCGCCTCATCAAGGCTTTCCTTTTGTACGAAATCAGAGTGAACATAAAAGTGGCTCCTTCTCTTCCTGGGAGTGACGCTGATTGAAGATGATGCCCCTAAGTTGCATCGCAGAAAATGAAGCACGGCTCCTGGTGAGCGTGATTTTCTGCCTCCCTGCCCTCACCCTGCGCGGTGCGGAGGTGCAGCCGCCTCATCCTTCATTGGCTTCCTCCGCTCAGGAGGCGGCACGCACCTCGGGCAAGGAGCATCTCTCACCCGGACAGAGTCCGGGATCCAACCGCAGTCAGGGCTCGCTTTGTTAATCTTCCAAATCCTTCAGGCCGGAGCACAATCCCTTGCAGAGGCCTGAATCCGAACACGAACAGGAAATGAAGGGGAGAAGAGAGCCCGGCGCATTAACCTTTTCCTCTCCAACAGCCCAGGACCAAACACTTCTCGCCTGTCACTCTCAAAGCTCTCACAGAGTCAGGGTCTTGGAGATGATTACGTGAAGGAGCTGAAAACAGTTAAGTGACCTGCCCTAGGTCACCCCCACCCTAGGTTTCTGACTCCAACACCGCAATCCCCCCATTTCATCCTCTGTCTTCAGTGGAGGCTCCAGGAAGCGGGTATTCAGCCTGCCTCCACTCTTTTCTTTTCACTAACAAGTCACATCTGCTTAGGCATCACTGTGGTTGCGTCTTCTTCCCCAGAATAATACTGACAGGGACATTTTCTTTTGTGAAAGGGAGACCCCAAGTTTCCACGATGGCAGAAGGAGCGTGAACACCTAGCAATGACTACGCAGAGCCAGAGCCTTGCAGGAAGGAAACCGCCCTGGGAGTCATGACTGGGGAAGCATCTCTGAGAGCCATGAGCCTCTTCTGGCCGTGCCACAGGAAAGCATTCTGCACTCTATAGGGACCTGCAGGTTACTGAGAAAAAGGAATGACAGAAGAGACATATTTTCTGGACACATTGTTTGTGACAAGTTTTGTGCTCAATCTTTTATATATATGATTTAATTTAACCCTCACTGCTTAAGGAAAATGTTAATCTCCCTGAGGAAATGGAAGCTCAGAGTATTTACCCAGCCTGCAAGTGGCTTTTCTGGGAGGCCGGCCCAGCTGTGGGTACACCTGAAGTCCACGTTCACTGCAGTGTGAACCCTAGAAAAAGCTCCTCTAGTTCTAGTTCTGGCAAGCTCTGGTGGCACCTCTCTGGTACTTTTCATCAAGAGTCATAGAAATTAAATCCAGAAATTCAGACTTGTTAGAATGACTGATGACAAAGGATACCAGAGAGGCATCTTGGGTATCATGCTCACCTGGGCGTGTGATCCCTGCAAGGGGTGGATCATAACCTGCCCGCTGTCAGGATACAAGTGCAAAGATGTACTGAGATGACTTAGAGTCAGGCACGCTGGCTCCCAAACCTGGCTGTGCCACCCACCAGTGCTGCGACCTCATATCTAGCCTTTCCATTCCCTCAACTATGAACTGATAATAACTTGTTTCCTCCCAGGTTTCTTATGAGAATAAAACAAAGCACTGTGTGTGTTGGGTTAAGTCCTAACAGGAGTACTTGTTGAATAACGAATACTTGTACCCATGGACATGTCACTGCCTTGAGCAGTTTACTCTGCAGGACCATATTTATTTGGCGTTTACAATCCCTATCGGAGGGAAGAGAAGAGAAGGAAAGAAAATGACAGGAGGTAAAAGACAGGGAAGCTGGTGAGCAAAGTTGAGGAAGCTGGTGGGACTGCGTTAGCATGTGAGGATTGCCTTCCAACGAGGCTGCAGAGCCCCCGGGGTGAGGTGACTAGCCCCAGACCACCTAGATGGTCATGATGGGTAAGGTAGGGGGATAGGCATCTTATTTGCAAGGTCATTGTCTTACAAAAGGTGTTACAAGCCCTGTGTGGGGCAGAACTGAGGCATGGGTACCGGTGGCACAGATGAGGGACCCCATCTTCATATCTGATTTCTCATGATTCCGCGCCATCCCTATCTAAGCAGTGAGTGCTTTACTGCAGCAGATGTGGTTAGGGCCAGGCTGCCTGGGTGTGTTCATCATGCAGATGAGCTGCAGATTTTCTGCTTGGCATTATCCCCACACTGCCACCCTTTCTGGACAATCCTTTCTTGCTCTGATGGCTTTAAGAATAATTATTTTTCTGGTTCTTTCTACTGAAAAAGACAAGGAGAGAAGCCTATTTCTGGACTCAGGCTGCAGCTTCTAATTTAGTCATTAAAACCATTTGGGGGTCCTTAAACCTTTTTTATATTGATGGCCCTAGGACACCCTTCTCAATTTCTGAAGTCAATTTTCAGTGAAGTTATAATACCTACTGATGAGCGAGTGACGTGAGGAGAATCTTGCCTTAAAAAAATTATCAAAACATGATTCTCACAGATTCTCAGTTTTAAGAGACTTGCAAGGTGAAAGGACAGTGGTTTGCAGTTTTTACAACCCACAATGAAAGTCACAGATTTAGAAAGCAGGAGGATTTGCTGAAGCTAAGCTCACTTCTGCAATAACATTTTTGTAACTGCCTTTGTTGTTAGGCTGAAGGTAGCTCACCTGCTCATTTGTCAAATTTGTGATTCTATTGCCAACAAAATGAGAGAGACAGGCAGAAAAGAGAAGAGGGAAAACATTTGTTTCAAAGGGAAAAATAAAGGTCTTTTTCTGACTTAATTTGCCAGGCTCCACTTCTCAGATGGCAGACAGCACACCACTTGTTATATGGTAGCCCTTTGGATACATCACACTTGGATTAAAGATGTGAAAATCATGCATTAGAAATCTCTGTGGTCCACAGACGAGACCACCCTGAGAAAAAGCTCAGTTACCCCCAGGATGCCACTTACCCCTTAGTCTGCTCTGATAGACCATCCCCATCCCTCATTTATTTCCATAGCCTTGACTTTAACCTCTTCCCTTCAAAATCTGTGCCCACAGAAATTGACTTCTGTCTTCAGCTTCCACAAACCATCTCATTCCTAATACTTCCAGCCCAGCTCTGCCAATGCTCTTCACTCTCCCCTTCTGCCCCAGCCCTCTACCCACTTAGCAAATTCCACACAAATAATAGCACCTCTGCTAAACCTTTCCTGACCCCTCACAAGCTGCCTTATGGCCTCTTTGCTGTTTCTGCTCAGCTCCATTGAGCCTCAGTCATTACCAGTCAATGCCCACAAGTGGCAGAAGGGGCAGTGTCACAAAACATCCTGTCCTTTTTACACCCCCATGTACTCACCATTTTTAGGCTCATGGAATCCTGGGGATTTCTTTGTGTACCCACGGAGAAACTAAGGCACAGGGCTGTTTCAGCTTTAAAAAGCCGTGAACATCAGGAAATACAGGTTAAGATTTGTGTTTGCTGGGCAGTGTTTACTTGCGGATGAACTATATTGAATGAACTCAAAAAGAATTTTAAGAGAAACTACCATGCTGGACACAAACCAACAGTGAAGCAGTGAACTCACTTACGCATCCCTCACTAGGGGCCAGGCACTGTGCTGGATGCAGACGAGATGAGGTCTGATCATTGAGGAGTTAGAAATTAAACAAGGAAGTAGACAAAGCAGCAATATATTTCATTTGGGGAAAACGACAATAGTTGCATGAATTTTTTTCCCCTAATAAAACCAAATTAGAATTTTTTAGTCTGCATCCACTATCCTTAGCTCTGCCCCTGGTGCGGCCCACAAAAAGTTCTATAGAATTGACCAGGTGCGGTGGCTCAAGCCTGTAATCCCAGCACTTTGGGAGGCCGAGGCAGGCGGATCCCAAGGTCAAGAGATCGAGACCATCCTGGCCAACATGGTAAAGCCCTGTCTCTACTAAAAATACAAACATTAGCTCGGCGTGGTGGTGTGCGCCTATAATCCCAGCTACTCGGGAGGCTGAGGCAGGAGAACTGCTTGAACCCGGGAGGCAGAGGTTGCAGTGAGCTGAGATTGTGCCACTGCACTCCAGCTTGGCGCCTGGCGACAGAGTGAGACTCTGTCTCAAAAAAAAAAAAAAAAAACTAAAGCATTGATCATACAACAGGATAACATTGTTCATGAGCACTCTTAGGCTACTCTCTCCTTGTTGCCTCATGCCACCTCATTCCTTACAAAACAGCAGAGTCTTTCACTGTTTTCTGTTCTAAAATGATGGCTCCAGCATCCTGGACACTCTTACCTGGACTCTATCTGCCAGTGTTGCTCTTGGTCTAGACCTAGTGTCTGGCTGTGATATGAACCATGCTGCCTAGACCTGAACCCCAACCTTCCTCTGTGTGGTCAGCCATTTACATAATCAATTTCTTGGTGACACTGGCAACTTTTTCAGAAGATTTGGGATCCTGATTCAGCGTGTCAGATAACGTACTAGATATCCTTCCTTATTCCTGTCATGCAGAAACTTAATATGAATACAACTATTGCTTTTACAAGTCTGTAGCAAACATCTGAACAAGATAAAATCATTTACAGCCTTTTCTCTTCCAAAGCAATGGTTTCTACCTTAGTGTCATGGGCCAGGGAGGGAGGCTGGGTGTTAGCATAAAGTTGCCAGTATTTTATTTTATTAAGTAAGGGAATTTTTTATTTAAAAAGAGAGAAAAAGATAAAGACAAAAAGGAAGGAAGGGGGGAAGGGAGAGAGGGAGGAAGAAAGGAAGGAAGGAAGGAGAGAGAAAGAGAGAGAAAAAGAAAAAAGAAAGAAAGAACAGAACAAAGAAAAAAGAAAAAAGAAAGACACATTACCATCTACCATCACTCTCATTTTATTGGATAAAAGAAAAACTAACCAATAACAGGAAAGATATCATCTTAAAATAAAAAAGTCTTTACATGACTCATGTATTTTGTTGTCTGAAAAGCTCACAAAATGGTCCTAATTTTTAATATTTGACCATTGACAGCATGGAGACTCAGCTTGATATGTGGGCCCTCTGCACTGCCAGGTCCTACTGCCCTGAAGGATTTCCGAGCATGGACATTGGTTTCTTTCCCAGTTCACCCTGACCTTCACCATTGTCCATGTGCTGCATATCCCGGGGTCACAGCACACATTTTATTCAATATTTCTGAATAAATGGATGTAAAAATAAACATGATTCATAGGAAATAGGCTCCACAGAGTTAAAAATTATCTCCAACAGTTCTTTTACTCAGTGGCTATTGATTTGGTGGCAAGAAACAGTTTGTTTCTCAGAGGACACATGGCCAAGAGAACAGCTTACTCCTGTTGTGTGACCAAGTACAGTTGTCCTGTGTGAAACTGTCTCTTGAGCCCTGCATAGCCCCTGCCTTCCAACAGGCCTTAAATCTTAGGGACCTGGCTCTAGAATCTTGAACATCGACAAGATGGCATGGCAATCCCCAGTACCTCTCATGCCCACAGCTGTGGAAGTTCAGAGGTATCTACGGGCAGCCCACGGTCATGCACACCACAGCTCTAAGGTTTATTTAACACACGATTCAATGACGGCTTTCCCCTCCTCAGCCCCCAACTAGCAACTGATAAGCCTAACTCCAGTTATCCCCATTTCCTAATGGTTCCATGGCATTGCCTGATACATTTTCCTCAATTTCAACTCTTACCTTAGCATTCCCCAGATCAAAAATCTTTAATGACTTTAAATTAGGCCCAAGGCCTTAGACAGGCATTAAAGGACTCCTATAATCTGGCTTTAACGTATCCTTTCCATTACGGTTCCTTACAACAGTTTGTCAACTCCCCCATGGCCTTTTAAATACCTACTTTGCTTGTTAGTAAGCATTGTTGCCTTATATACTTTGCAAGCAAGTGAGCTGGGAGCCTCCTCAGCATCAGCACGAAGTCTTGCAAATACTACCTCAAACTGTTAGATGGGTGATCTGGGTAGGCAGACACAGATAAATGAAGACACAGCTGTTACTCATATTGTGATCTGCCCCAGTACCTAGCACAGGGTTAGGTACATCACAGGTAGTCAACGTGCAGGCACTGGATACAGAAGGGACAGAAGGCAGAAAGACAAGAAGAAAGGGAGGGATGAAGGAAAGGAAAGGGATGAATGAACTCAAGGAAGGACAGAATTTAAATTATATTCAATTATATTCACTAAATTTTCTCTCTGGGACCACAGGGCAAAGGTGCAGGAGGAGAATGCTAAGGGAGTAAGAGTGAGAGGCTTTGAATCAACTCTGTCCACAAAGAGGCAAGCAAAGAAGTAAAGTCTCATGTCACAGGGATGGAAACTCCAGTCTGCAGCAAAGGAGAGGAAATATGAATGTCTAAAGTAAAGGCAAAGGGGCCAAAGATTTGACTAAAGTCTATTGCAGAGGTGCCTGGTGACTTACAACTGCCCCTCTGCTCTGTGTCCAGGTCTTCTTCCAGATTCTAGCTCTGCTAACCAAGAGTGGTCCCAGGCGCTTGCTGGCAGTCCCTCAAAGACAGAAGGCACACAAATTCAACGGCTTTCCATAGACATTCCCCCCAGGTTCTCTGCACAGTCTACTTTGTTGTTTCCTCAGCAAGCTGCATCCTGCCCACCTGCTGCAGTTCTCCAGGAAACCCAGTTTGTGACTCTCCTCTGATCAACCAGTTTCCTCTTCTAGACCTTCACTTACCATCCAGACCTCCCACAGCTGCGGAAAATCTAAATCCTATAATAAATCCCTTACTCCACAGTACTCATCGTGCATTTCCTTCCCTGATTGAACACTGACTAGTAGTAAGTGAGGAGGCTTCTACATGCCCGAACTTTTATAGACAGGAAGTAGCCTGAGAAAGCTATTTTTACAGTAAACATGAACTGTTTCTTAGGTAAAAGAAAATGTATTCAAATGTTCCCAAAATTTGTTTTAATCAGATGTGGTAAGACAGCAGACACAGGAATGATCGTCATGAAGAAAGGAGTTCATACTCACAGATCCCTAGAGACAGGAGGCATGGCGTGTCATGCAGGGCCACATGGAGAAGCATCAGGGAGAGTCAGAAGCTTAGAGAAGGACAGGATGGGGAGCACTGCCCACAATCTTTTTGGGGATTTTTGCAGGAAGAAACAGAGGGGACAGGGTAGTTACATTAAATAAGCTCAAGATTTGATAGCTTAAATAAATTTGGGCAGACCCTAGGCAACTTAGGGATGGTTCCTTGTTGTCTGTGATGTGGTTCTTGGGTGATTTGTGGCGGGGGGAATGTTGACCTGCTGTGTGAGAGTTTGATAAAAAAGATGGCTGGTTCGTTCATATATCAAAGGCATGTTCCCAGGGAAGTTATTCGCAGTCGCTAGAAATTACCTTGCCGTGGGAGGAGCAGTTTCTTCAGGACTGAGTCCCCAGATGCCAGAGCATCAAGAATACAGTAAATAATAAAACATAGTCAATACAGAAGAGATGATTCAGGGAAACTGAGGGCCAAGTCAACAAAGCTAAGATCTGAGGCGAACCGTCCCCAGGGAACAAGACTGAATTATAATCACTACACATCCGCCGCCCCAGAGCAGAGGGACTTATGACACGTGCTCAGTGGCCAGGTATGGTGGCTCACACCTGTAATCCCAGTGCTTTGGGAGGCCAAGGCAGGTAGACCACTTGACCTCAGGAGTTCAAGACCAGCCTGGGCCACATAGTGAAACCCTGTCTCTACAAAATATGCACAAATCAGCTGGGAATGGTGGTGCATGCCTGTAGTTCCACCTACTCAGGAGGTTGAAGTTAGAGGATCACCTGAGCCCAGGAGGTGGAGGCTGCGGTGAGCTGAGATTGCACTACTGCACTCCAGCCTGGGTGACAGACGGAGACCCTGTCTCAAAAATATAAATAAATAAATAAATAAAAAGACACATGCCTGGCTGCAATCTAGAATCACTGTGGAGCAGTGGTGTTTGTGTGCCTCCCTTTGAACCTTAATTTCCATTGCCGTTGTCCTATGCTTGCCCCGTCATTGTATGTTTGGTTATGTCTCTCTAGTTCAAAGGCCATCGGATTAATCAAAAACATGCTAAAGGACTTCCCCCTACAAAATACACCTCAGGGTCAGTTTTTCATAAGCTGCTGGGCCTGAATGAATGACAAGATCTGGGCCTTCAAGCCTAAACCTGACGTCATAATTAGAAACATTTTTTTGTGGTTTGTTTTAGAGTATGGGGGAGTATAGTTTCTTGTGGAAGAAGCATGGATAATTCGTGGCCACAGGGTGACCTGCAAATGATTAAAGATGGTCTTAACTTCTTTTTTCCCCACTCTTCTCATCCAGAATGAGCCCTATTCTCCTCCTTTTGAATGTGGGCTCGCCTTTTGAGCTACTTTCAGCAGAAGACACCCTGCAAAAGGTGTAAGTCTCGACCTTCAGGAGTATGCAGTGTTTGTGCACTAAAAACGCTCTCTCAGAGCCCAGTTCCTACACAGAGAGAAACTCAAGCAACATGGAGAGTTTAGGTCAATGTCAAGCAGGCTCCCTAGTTGACAGCCCCAGCTGAGCCCCCAACAAACAACACTACAAAAGCCAGCCATTTGAGTGATTCTAGGCTGCAGATGATTGCAGCCACAGCCAACAAAAACGAGGAGCAGAAGCAGCCCCCAGGTTGAGCCCAAGTGAGCTTTAGAATTGTGAGAGATAATAAATAGTGATTATTGTTTTTAAGTCATTTGGGGAGGCACAGAGGGAGAGTCGTCATGCCACAGTAGAGCTGAAACCACAAGGGAAGAGCAAACTTGGAGGTGCTCTAAAATAATCTAGAGTGTGGCGTCTGGTCTATGTTCTCAGATTTTTCCGTTAGGTATCCTTCTAAATGTCTATTTGTCTTTACCTCCCTCCAAAGAACCGCCTTCCTCGAAAAGGAGAGCAGCCACAAATCAGGCATTTGGGACACATTTGATTGTCTCTCACTTTGGACAACTTATCTGCCCTTTGGGGAGTTTTTTTCTCCACTCTCTTATGTTAACAGAGACAAAGACTCTTAAGACAAACAAAGAAATTAAAATTTCTTTCGGAGATTAATGCACCTGTATATAGAAGTAGGAAGCCTTCTATGGGGTCTAGCCACTCTGTATTCATGTTGCTTTTATATTGCTGCTGGCAAATCTACATAACATGAAAGTATATCTCTGTACTCTTATAACAAAAATTTTAAATTTTCTTTATAGATTGATGTTTCTGAATGAAGAGGCAGCATAGTTTATTTATGTAGTGCTAGCTCCTCTGTTTTTATTTTGCTATTGCATTGCTTTTGGCAAATCTACATATCATAAAAGGATATTTGCGTCTGTTTGCCTGAAGCTTGTTAATATGTTTTCAAAGTAGCCTAAAACATGATTAAGATTATGCAGGACAGTCATCAGGCCTTGGGTTCCAAATTAAGTCCACGTAATTTTACTGGTGCCTGTGAGACCTTCTATTCCTCAACCTGGCAAAGAAACTTGGAGTGCTGAGGTACATACACACATAGGTTGCCTGACTTAGTAAATAAAAATACAGACCTTTTAGTTAAATTCGAAGTTCAGATAAACAACACTTTTTGAAATAATGTAAGTCCGTTCTATTCAATATTTGAATATACTTAACTAAAAACATATTAAACGGGATGTCCTGTGTTTTACCTGACCACCCTATCACGAGGTCACAGCAAGGTACAAGGAGAGCAGGTGTGTTTCTTACAGTCATACATCCTTGTACAAAGTGTGTTTTTCTACTTCTAGGGGATTCATAGGAATGTGATATGAAAAAGATAATACAGACTTCCCAGAACCCAGAGCAGTAAGGCAAGAGCCTTCACATCTATTGGACACCAATAATACACCCCAAATTTCACATATATTATTTCATGCAATTTTCAAAACAACCTGGACAGATGTGAGTATTGTCACTGTGCTAATGAAGAAACAGACATTTAGAAAAGGATTTGCCCAGGTTCTGTAGCTCGTAAGTTGAAGCTCAGCTGTCCAACCCAGATCTCTCTGGTTCCCAAGCCTGTGTTCTTATAACTTCACAACACGCTGACCTGCGGGGAGCTCCTGGGGACAGTGGGGCATGAAAGGGGAGGCGTTAAGTTCTTGCTATGTTTTGTCATTCTTGTGCCTTTCGTGTGTTCCCTTGTTGCACGACATTTGGGAGGCTTGTTGATAACTGTGTACTTATTGAGGACAAATAAAAGTAAGAGAGAAACAGGGAAGATGTAGAAAAGACATGAAATGTGCCTCTTTTTTAATCTCTGAAGGCAGAGTAAATTCTTATATGGTGACTTAAACAGTCCCTTAGCCACTTGCTCTTGTCACCATACAGATGGCAGCAGGTTCTGAAAGGGAGCCTAGCAGGGGGATTGCTCTGTGGTAAACTTATGGCTAAGTGGTCCCTCTTTGATTACTCAGAGTCCTAGCGGAACAAAGTCTATTGTTACATGGCACAAAGTAAAAATAAGAGGGTTACTCTTCTGCAGGTGCAGAGGAGGTCTCTGTGTCTTGGAATATTGCAGGAGGGAATAAAGGGAGAAGAAAAATGAGGACACGGGGCAATGTCAAGTAAGTTATGAGCCCCAGTGCTGTGTAGTTCTAACGTGTGCTGCTTTGTAGAGAAGATGAACCCCTGCAAGCAACATATAGGACTTTGATTGTAAAAAGGTAGTGAATATTATATCACCCCTGTGTGGAAGTTTATTTTCCACAAAGGAACAAGCCAAGGCTTAGATTCAAGATGTTAGCAGACTGGTTTCTTTTTCATGGAAGACTAACATCTCTTAGCCAGATTAAGTGTCTTAGTCCATTTGGGTTGCTGTAACAAAATACAATAGATTGGCATCTCATAAACAACAGACATTCATTTCTCACAGTTCTAGGGCCTGGGAAGTCTGAGATCAAGGCAGGTTTGGTATCTGGAGATGGTACACTTTCTGGCTTATACACAGAACCTTCTTGCTGTGTCCTCACACAGTGGAAGGGGTGAGAGGTCTTTCTCAGCCAACTTTTATAAGGACACTCAAGCCATTCATAAAGGTTCTTCCCCATTACCTAATCACTGTGAGTTTGTCTAATTTATGAGGAGACTGGGTAATTTATGAAGAACAGAAATTTATTTCTCATAGTTCTGGAGGCCAGAAAGTCCAATATCAAGGTATGGGAAGATTTGATGTCTGGTGAGGCCCTCCTCATGGCGGCAGCCTCATGTGGCAAAAAGCAGAGGGGAAAAAGGGGATGAACACAGTGTCCTCATATGGCGGAAGAGCAGAAGCAAACTTGCCCCCTTAAACCCTTTTTATAAGACACTTATCCATCCATGAGGGCATAGCCCTCATGGTCTAATAAGCTTTTAAAGACCCCACCTAATAATACCACCACATTGAGAATTAAGTTTCAATACATGCGTTCTGGAAGGGACACATTCAAATCACAACACCACCCAAAGGCCACACTTCCTAATCCATCACCTTGGAGCTAAAGATCTTAACATCTAAATTTGAGGGATATACAAACATTCAGACCACAGTATTAAGAAATTCCAACCTTGGCTTCTATTTCCCATCACTTCTTTTCTTATACCAGAGAGCTGAAAATAAACTAGTCAGCATTTATCCTTGAGCTTGACCTAAATCATTTTCTGGAAGGACGCTGGCATGAAGGGAAACCAATGGCCCAAAGCTGAACTGAGCAGATGATTTACAAATACTTTTGTCCCTGTTAAAGCATGTGGCCCGGATGCTCCTGGGAACCATGATACAGAAAAAGGATTCTAACTGGCCGTGAGCCACTCTCAGATGCCATTCAGAATGGTTCTTTTCCAAGGTCCACACAGGCTTACATCGCTGCCAGCATTACAACTTTGGAGAATGCTCACAGCAGGCAAGATAGAGCAAATTCACTAAATGTACTCCTGCTTACATATTGATTCCCCCAGATAATCATGGAAGTATCTCTTCCGTTTCTGCAAGTAATGCCTTATGTGCATATTTCTGGAATGGGAGCTAGTAGATTTTCAATTGATTTTCAAAGGAATCCATGAACCACCAAATTATGTTTACTGATTTAGAGTCTACAAATGAAGAATTACTTGAGGCTTTGACTGGAACAGAAACCACCTCATTCTTTTTTTTTTTTTTTTTTTTTTTGACGAAGTCTTGCTTTGTTGCCCAGGCTGGAGTGCAGCAGTGTGATCTTGGTTCGCTGCAACCTTGGCCTCCCGGATTCAAGCAATTCTCCTCCCTCAGCCTCCTGAATAGCTGGGATTACAGGCACCTGCCACAATGCCCAGCTAATTTTTGTACTTTTAGTAGAGATGGGGTTTCACTATGTTGGCCAGGCTGGTCTCAAACTCCTGACCTCAGGTGATCAATGCCCAGCTAATTTTTGTACTTTTAGTAGAGATGGGGTTTCACTATGTTGGCCAGGCTGGTCTCAAACTCCTGACCTCAGGTGATCCGCCCGCCTCGGCCTCCCAAAGTACTGGTATTACAGGCATGAACCACCGTGCCTGGCTGAAACCACCTCTTATTGTTGGTTTTAAGGCAGTTTTCCGGGGGGCATGTGAATTAATATATCTTGAACATCAATTGCATAACAGGTAAGTGCAATGTTGCAATCTGACAGGTGTTATGCCCTGGAGTCTTCTAGCCCCCCCCTTGTGAAGCCCCCCCGATATCCCCCTGTGATATGTGATATCAGTTTCCCTGATTCACCAGTGAGTTTACCTACACTTAATGAAAGAAGGCGAGCAAGTTAGCCCAAGTCCATCAGAGCCAGCAAATGGCCCAGCAAGCATGCCTAGTCCAGGTCTGTCTGATTCCAAAGCTGTGCTTTCTGTTGCCTCCCCTTTACTTTTGGCTCATAGAAGATCAGTTTGTTTCTTTGCACGTGGACTGGAACTCCACCCTATCCTTACCACTTCGTAATGCCTGAATTCTTTAACTGAGGGCCTTTGCTTGCTCTGGAACTCACTTTGCTCTCCTTGTCACAAGCTGGAGGTACAGGAGAATTGACTCGCCCACCACCAGGACTCCTCAGTTACGACTAATGAAGTTGGCAGATGAATACCCACACTGTTGTCCTTCTGTGAGGCAATGCTGATGAGGGTTCCTATTTTTTTAGTTTTCCTGAGGCCCCAATCCCCTGGCTGTGACATTCATAGCTGGTTTGGAAGCTCATCCTTTGTTGACTGACATCCCTTCTTTGTGTCATTTTTCCATTCACATGGAGGCATTTTGCAGAGCACCTCTCTTATTAGAGGCCATCTCTCTCTAATGGCCTGATTTTGAGAGAGCACAAAGACATGTGGCCTCCACAACAGGAAAATGTATGCAGGGATGGAAGAAGTGTGTGCATATGCATACGTGTGTGTACACGTGCATAAGAAAGGTGAAATACGATGACAGTCTAACACGAGAACTATCACTTCTATCGAAATTCCACTTTTTCACTTATAGATGTGATTTTAAAAAATACCCTGTAATCCCAGCACTTTGGGAGGCCAAGGCAGGCGGATCACGAGATCAGGAGATTGAGACCATCCTGGCCAACATGGTGAAGCCCCGTCTCTACTAAAAATACAAACATTGGCTGGGCGCAGTGGCAGGCACCTGTAATCCCAAATACTTGGGAGGCTGAGGCAGGAGAATAGCTTGAACCAGGGAATCGGATGTTGCAGTGAGCTGAGATAGTGCCACTGCACTCCAGCCTGACAATAGAGCAGGACTTTGTCTCAAAAACAAAATAAAACAAAATAAAACAAAAACCATACCTCACGCAGCCACTGAAAGTATTAAGTAGGGCTGGGCACAGTGGCTCATACCTGTAATCCCAGTAATTTGGGAGGCCGAGGCAGAAGTTTGAGATCAACCTGGGAGATATAGCAACATCCCCATCTCTACAAAAAATTTAAAAATTAGCTAGGCAGGGTGATGCATGCCTATAATCCCAGCTACTTGGAAGTCTGAGGCAAGAGGATCTCTTCAGCCCAGAGTTTGGGGCTGTAGTGAGCCATGATCATGCCACTGCACTCCAGCCTGGGCAATGGAATAAGACCCTGTCTCTAAAAGGAAATTTTAAAAAAGAAAGTATTAAATAGCATGATATATGAAAAGCTTTTGTCCCATAGTAGGTATTCAATAAATGTTGAATGATTATAGTAGTCAAAAGATCATGCACTTTGGAGGTTAAAACACCCAGATTTAAATTCTGGATCTGTAATTTCCTAGCTTTATGGGTTTGGGTAAGTTACTCTGGGTTTCAGCTCTTTTGTCTGTGCTATGGGCATGAAGATATGCTCCACACAAGGCCGTACCAAGGCTCAAAATAAGCAATGTATCTAAAGTGGCTACAGACAGGACACTGAGTTCCCAGACCATGGGAGCAACTGTGCTTCTGCTTCACCCCCTTCTTGAAGGACTCAGACAGAACCTTCTGGACAGGGCAAGGTTTTCTAGCCTTCTCAGTGCTACTCTAGCAGGAATTAAAATCACACTTGCAATTTCTCCTGGAGATTGATAGGCATTTCATGACGATTTTATCACTTGGTGGAGGATGAAAGTCACTCAATGATTAGCTGGATTTCTCTATTAAAACCCACCACCCAAGACATACTCTAATTACCCACAAATTCCTGTTAGGCTTTATAGTGTAATTGATGTTCATGGTCCAATTAAGGGGCAATTGCAAGCTGAGGAAAAAATGTGCTTTATTGCTTCAATTTTGAAATTCGTGTATCTTAATCTGCTGCTGGTCTACAGGGTTCCACACAGAGCAACGCCCATGCTGCTGCAATGAGGCTTGGGGGACAGCCTCATCCTTGCCAGGCTGTGGGAGAGCCCTCTGGCTGACAGTCAAGCCTCCAACAAGCTCCAATGTTCCACATTCGAAAAGACAGAAGGACAGGCAAGGGGATCTGCTCTTTCTGGTATGTTTAAGAGGTAGAAAAATAATCATCAAATTCTTTTAGAAATGAGCTGCTAGGGCAGGTGTGGCTCTGTGAGGTTGGGAGACAGCCACCTCCAGAGGGAAGGCAACCTGCAAATGCTTAGGAGAAAAGCAAACCCCATCCAGAGGGCTGAAAATCCAGGCAAGACTGAGTCCAAATCCTTGTTCCATCATTTTCTAATGGTGTGATCTTGGGCAGGATAGTTGTCAATGTTCAATGTCGTCATCTACTCAATAGGGATAATGACAGAGCTCGCTCTTCAGGATAATTGTAAGATCAGATGAAATAATGGATGGAAAGCAGCTAGCAAATAATAGTTTCATAATTGGTATCATTATCATCATCACTATCAATACCAACACCAATGCTGCTAATCCCATTGCATGTAATTATTCCATTCTGAGCAAGTAGGTCAGGAAGAGATAAACCTTCTAACTGTGGTAATACTACATGTCAGAGCTTAATAACGGGTTAAACAACATTAAACAGGTTTCTTTACTGAGTACTGCTCCGTGCATTTCATTCTCTAATTTGTCTTGTAAATCTCAAACAAAAGCAGCTATGGAGCAGCAAGGAGCAAAGTGTTCAAGAAGGTAGACTTTGAAAGTCAGACAGCTGGATGCAAATATCTGGTTCTGCACTAACTGGCTTCTTGACCGTCAGCCCCTGCATCTATAAAATATGTATAATTGTGCTTCCTTCATTGGTTTATGTGTGAGGATTATATGAAATAATATATTTAAAAAGTACTTCCCACAGTATGTGCATTTACACATACAATGAAGTTTCTTTTACTTATTATCTTTTTTTTTAAAAAAAAAAAAAAAGAAAGAAAGAAAGAAACAGTATCATACTATTTCGTGGAAGCTGTCCAGAGCTTCTCTTCCAAAATTTATGGAATTCTATGAAGTGGACAAACATCTCTTCTGAAGCTTTCTCTCAGAACATCACAGTGCTATTGTACAAAGTGGATGCTGGGTGCAGAAAACCAGATTTGACTGATTTTGTATACAATTCACACTTCCCGGTGGATGCATAAGGGAGAGGTGGCTGTGTTGCCACTAAGGAATCAATCACATCTGCATGAGAGAGATGCTTTTCTGAGAAGCAGAGCAAGTTTCCAAGAAAGCTGGGATTTGGGGGAAATTCAGAATATGTCCAAGTAGGCATAGAATGGAATCACTGGCACGATGATGAAATATACCCCAGTGATCAAATCATTCCTCAATCTTCTAGGAACTGTCTTTTTGTCAGAAAGTGTGGAGGCTTGTCCAACAGTCCTTGCTCTAAGAGGCATTCTGGAGGATGTCATGTCTGAGGTCCTCAGGGTGCTTTTGTTTCCCAGTTCCTGCCTTTAGCAAGACCCTTGGAGTGAGGAACAAGTTCTGCTTTCCAAGCATTACCAACTTTGTGGAGACATTGCCGAAGCTCTTTCACCCGCCTGCAGAAGATTCCACCAAGTCTTTGTATGCCCAGAGGAATAGACTTAAGGATTCCTTCATCTTCCAGAGGTTGAAACCCAGATTCATAGACTTTATGGTTGAGGAACAGATGGTTAAGCTGCCTTTGTTTCACCAGAGACTTTATATCATGCTGAACAGGTTTTTCCTCTGAGTTTGGCCACGTGGTTCCCAGGTTCCCACGTTGATGCATTACCCACTCACACTCTGGTCCATTTGTTTCTGCTTCAAATTTCCCAGAGCCTTATGGAGGTGTTGTTCATAGGTTTTCCTGTGTATGTCATTTCCTCATGCTTAACAATGATCTATGGGCTTTTATTTCCTTTAATGACCTTCTCAATAGGGACATATTCCCTTGGCATGTCACATGTCTGACGCTGACCTGATGTCAAAATGTGAAATAATTTTGCATGTTGATTGTCTAAAAAGGGCTGCTCTCCACCCTTTTCCATGTAGGAGGCAAGTCCCAACCCAAAAGGGGAGTGTATCAGAGACAGGCAGACTGGGGCAAGGTAAATAATAAAACTTTTAGAGGCATAGAGAAAACTTTGATTTACAGCTCTGACACTTTCTAAATATCTGGCCTTGGGCAAGTCACTTTTCAGCTTTCTGCCTCAGTTTTCTCAGCCGTAAAGTTGAGCTTGCACCTACAGACAGTGTGAGATAGTAGTATGTGTTTTCATATTATTGCCACTATCAGTAAGAATATGAGACCCCTTGGATATATATAGATCGTTTTACTGCAAGGACACATGCACACGAATGTTCATTGCAGCACTGTTTACAATAGCAAAGACCTGGAACCAATCCAAATGGCCATCAATGATAGACTGGACAGGGAAAATGTGGCACATATACACCATGGAATACTATGCAGCCATCAAAAACAATGAGTTAGTGTCCTTTGTAGGGACATGGATGAACCTGGAAACCATCATTCTCAGTAAACTGACACAAGAACAGAAAATCACACACCGCATGTTCTCATTCATAGGTGGGTGTTAAACAATGAGAACACATAGACACAGGGAGAGGAGCATCACACACTGGGGTCTGTAGGGAGGAAATAGGGGAGGGACAGCAGCTGGTGGGGAGTTGGGGAGAGATAGCATGGGGAGAAATGCCAGATATAGGTGATGAGGAGGAAGACAGCACATCACACTGCGTGTGTGTAGCTATGCAACAATCTTGCATGTTCTTCACAAGTACCCCAAAACCTAAAATGCAATTGAAAAAAAAAAGAATATAAGATCCCAGGAATTCAGTATCAGGTTGTCTGTTACACACTGGCTTCTCCAGAGATGAGTGGATATCTGTGAATACAAACATCCCCAAAGTTTAAAGGATGCTCAAAACAATCCACCATACTTATTTGTTTGCATATCTCTCTGTCTCCTTTAGATTGTGGGTTTCTCATGGGCAGGAACTGTGTCTTATCTCCATTTGTACACCCAGTAATCAGTAAGCATTCATTGAATGAATGCAGATGCCAACTGTTTACAGAGGCTGAATCAAGGACAGTGGCCCCTACTGCAGGAAAGAGTCCAGTCTTATCAGGCAAGGGCATGAACTCGGGAGAAAGGCAATAACCTAAACTAACTGAGGATGGGGAGAAGGGCAAAGCAGTTCTGAGAATAGAGAAGCCAGTCCCTGGTAGATGTCCAGAGATCCAGAACTTTCTCAAGCGTTCAAGAATTCAGCCGAAGAGAAGGTGAGAGCTGAGCTCCAAGGGGCTGGGCTGGGACAGGCTCATCAGTAGGGGGATGGAAGGAAGACACTCCACAGACCCATGATGGTTTATGCAATTTGAGATTGAACTATTTTGCTGTGGCCCTTGTAGGAGTCTTGATATAAATTCCTTCATGGCAAATGAGTTTCCCCGTGTTTGCAGACTCCTCAGGAACCTTAGGGAACTCAGTACGGCGAGTTGTTGGAGCTGGAACAAGCTCTACAGAAGCTTAGCTGGGGTGAAATCTCAGCAGACTTTGCAGGGCCGCAGCACACACACATGCACACACATACAAATGCACCATTATTCCAAGGGAAGGAGGAGCCACCCATCAACCTGCGCAATCCTACTCCAAAGAGAAGCAGCAGGTGGGAATGTGACTGCAGGCTTCCCAACACTGTCACTCACAGCACCCACTGCAGAAAACCACTGTAGGGTGGCTCTCCCATGGAAGGCCCCCACTGGTAAATTGATGGGCTTCAAATGTGTCAGGGTACATGCCTCAGGAATTTCTTTCAGCTTACACAGTAAGAGAAGGAAAAACCTGAGTCACAGGAGAAGGAGGGGAGACAGAAATGGGAGGGAGGCCTAAAATGAGGTAAGGAAAGAAGGAGTTAATCCGCTGTAAATAAAATGACTGCCACGGTGCAGTGTGCCCAGCCTAGCTCTAAACAGACTTCTATTTCCAAACCCCAGTGAAGAGGAATTTATCTTAAGTTCTTGTTAATGCTCTGTACAGGGAATGCCCCTGCTGGGAATGCCTGTGTGCACCAGGAGACAGCTGCCTTGCATGGCTGGATGATGGAAGAATGGTAATGACATCATTGCTGTCTTTGCTTCCATTAGAACGAATGGGGATTATTCCCTTCTAGCCACTGAATCATCCGAGACTGCCTGCCTTTTCTCTGATGATGTACACAGCTTTGCCTAGCAAATCATCCTAAATGGGAGACACATTAAGGGCACTGTTGGAAAGGGTGGTCCCCTGGGAGGCTCACTCAGGCCTTCTGCAGAGCCCCAGGCAGGTGCGGCTCTGGGGCCTTCCATCTCCTCCTTTGACGGTCCCCTGGAGCAGCCAGAGGCTGTCATTCAGTTATTGGGTCACATTCTATACAGGGAAACCAAGGGTAATAAAAATAGCACCTCATATTTGAAAAATGTTTTACAATTTCCAAAGTGCTTTTCATACCTGTCATCTGACTCAATCCTCAGAATACCCTTCTCCATGAGGCAGAAAAATATCTCATTTGACAGAAAAGAATATTGCATGGCAATTTCATCTGCCTAACATCCTACAACAGGTCCTCCGAAGCCTGCCTGAGTGGTCTTTCTTCTGCTAGGCATAACTCAACAAAAAGTAGGGAGAAGCGTGTCCTCTTATTTCATTCCTCTTATCTCCACATCCAATGGACAGCTGCATTCTGTTCATTGTTAATCATGCTCTCTGTCACCACCAGCCCCAGCACTCCATCTTGGTGCAGACATAACCCCCGAGTCTTGCTCAATTCCCCTCCCCAGTGCCTCCTGTAGAAGAGAGGCAACTGACAGGCATTTTCCCTAAAACACAAGTATGACCTTGCCTCTTTCTACCCAGATTTTCCCAGTGGCTCCTGAGGACAAAGCCCTGGATCCACCTTGGTCCATAAGCTCTGTTACTGAGCTGTCAGTCACGTCTCCCTGATGCTCTGTGCTTCAGTGACCTATGACCCTTTCCAAATATGGAGGCCTCTCTTCTCCAGGCCCTTGATCATGTGTCTGCCTTCCTGGAATTATGGTAATTGTAATCACTGTAATAATAATAACAGTGAGGACAATAGGAAGTTAATGATGAGCAGATTGATGGCTTACTATCAGTTATCGCAAGTGACTTCCTCAGAGCAACCTTTCCCAACAATCCTCCCGAAGATTTTCTACCTTCTCTCATCACTTCCTGTCTGAGAACCCCGTCTTTACCTTTCCACAGCTTATCTTGTGTATGTGTTTGCACGGTAATGTCCTGTCTCCAATGCCACCACCGCTGGCAGAGTGTGAGCTACTTGAGAATAGGGCAGATCAGGTGCAATGGTTAATTTCAGATGTCCACTTGACTGAGTGAAGGGTTATCCAGATAACTGATAAAACATTATTTCTGGGTGTGTCTATGAGGACATTTGAAGAAGAGATTAATATTTGAATCTGTAGATTAAGTAGAGAAGATCCACCCCCACCAATGTGGGTGGGCATCACTTAACCAGTTGACAGCCCAATTAGAACAAAAAGCAGAAGAAAGGGATGTCTGCTCTTTGCTTCAGCTGTGATTCTCATCTTCTCTTGCGTTTGAATATCACCACTCCTGTTTCATCAGCCTTCAGACTCAGACTGAATTATACGACTGGCCTTACTGGGACCCTAGTTCGCCGATGGCAGATCCTGGGACTTCTCAGCCTCTGTAATCATGAAGCCAATCTCTCATAATTAATATTATTCTACATACCCATATACATTCAACTGGTCTGTTTCTCTGGATAACTCTGACTCATGCGTCATGTGTGTTCACTTTGTGGCCTTATGCCTAGAACATGCATACAGTCATGTGAGGTGCTACTTTTATTACCCTTGGTCACGGGGCTGAATGAGTCAAGACCATTTGACTGATGAAGAATCTGAGGCTCAAATAACGTAATTAACTGCTTAAGTTTAACCAGGTCTAAAGGGTAGGGCCAAGAGTTGATTTACAGTTTGCTGACCCTAAAGTCAGCTTCTGGTCTCAAGGTTGCATGGTCCAGAAAACTGTTTCTAGTGTACCCAAGACAGCATGTCTCAACACACATGAGCTCACATGCTGCCTGTCCCCAGTAAGGATCCCTTAGTACTTACCCTGCCTTGTAACTGCCCATTTGTGTATGTAGAGACTACAAACCACTTGACATCAAGAATGGGGTCTCATTTACTAGACTATCTCTACTTCTCGTTATGGTTATGGAAACCCAGAGGGTGCTGCCTATGTTGAATAAATATGGAAGTAAGCATGGATTGTTTTACCAGTGCTCCTAGACTTAACATTACCCTAGACCAGTGCTGCTCAAAGTGTGGTCCCTGGACTAGCGACATGCCCTGAGAACTTATTATAAATATAGTTTCTCAAACCCCATCCAGATATACTGAATCAGAAACCTGGGCTGTGGCCCCACCACTTGTGTTTTAAAAAGCATCCTAAGTTATTCTGACACACACTAAACTTTGAGAATCACTGCTTTAGACCAAGCACTGACACCACTAAGCAAACATAACACGGTCCTGGCTGATTCCCAGATTCCCTTGGGCCATGGGATGCTGTGGTCTCTGAGTTAAAAGCACTGCAAATTGTAATCACTGGACCCCGTTTTGAAGTCAGCTGCAGCACATCCTGCCACACAGTGCACACTCACACATTCTATACAATGTCATCTTGGTCTCCTGTAGGAACCTCCTGCCATGGGAGGAGCCCTCTGCAATGGGCTTTTCCCCACCCATGACACACCTCCCAACCTCTCCAACACCATTTGTTTCTATGGCACACCATTCGTGTTCTCCAGAGTCTGACTTCCTAGCTGTACCTCAGAGCCCCCTTTGCAGGGCCTGTGCTTCCACCTTGTACTCAGTGAGAATGCCAAGTTGGCCCTTCTCCTTCAGGTGCTCTCAAAGGTCCTGCTGGCTTCATTTGCTCTTCTGGTCCTTGAGAAGTTGGGTGAGCCCAATCTCATTACCTAGATTCCTGAGGCTGGGGAACTACCGTCCTCCCCTCAACACCAGTGCAGATTGGAGTGGCTCTCTGGAGTTGAAGAGATTTTGCTAATGGCTAACTTTCTTCATAGCCAAGCACACTAACGGATACTTTTCAGAAACTTGTTCTAACCTGTGTCCAGCTACTCCCCTGATACTGCAAGCCTGACATCAACTGAAACTGCCTGAAGATTGGGTTTTGCAGAAACTAGCACTTCCTTAACAACATTACGTTCCCTTTCAACTTCTCCACCCTTGACAAGAGACTTACTACCTCCCAAAGTGGTTCATTTCATTTCTAAAGACATCTGGTTGTTAGAATGTTCTCATATAATCACATTCTTCTTCCTCATAATGTCTGCCCACAACCCTAGATCTACAGGCCCATTTTTGGCCTCCGTTCCCTACAACCACTCAAAAGTATTTGCTGATGGCTCCCAAAGCACCACCATAGTTCTGGGGATGCTTCAAGGCTTATCTGCTTTTTTTCTCACTAATACATATTTTATTTTTAATGAAATGGAGACGATGAGAGCCTGCATGAGTCATGCAGTGCTACAAGGCCAGGTAACAGTGTTCCAGGTTAGGGAAGCAGATGTCAGTGCTGATAAGAGAGAGAAGCAAGTCTCTAAAAATGTGTCGGTGACTGCCTGGAGCGTCCCAAAAGCTTAGCTCTGAGCACATGAACATTCCTACTTCAGAATAGCATCATTTTATTTTTAGAACATGCCCTGTGGAACTACAAGCTTTGAGGGACACGAAAAGCACATGAACCTTCTCAAATTGCTACAGACATGTTAAGGGAGCATGAGAGAGGAAGCTTGCAAGAAGACGGAATGCCAAAGACTGGGAGGATAAGGGGGATGGAGGTTATTGGCTAGGCCCAAGCAGCCCTGACTGGGACATCTAAGTCCATGTCAAGACATCTGGTATAACTCTTTGTTCATGTGAGTGAAATTCTACAAGTTCCAGCCCATCTCGTCTGGCCATACAGGACCTTAATCACTTTAGTAGTGTCGTTGCAAATAAATCTGACTAGGCAATACATCAGAAACTTCCTGCTTCATCAGCTTATTAGGTTTGGAGATCATCTGAGCTTCTCAGGGATAATTCTAAAGTGTAGCCCCCAAATATTTCAGGTATATTAACATGACTCCTGGAATCAAACAAACCTACTTTTAAATCTTTGCCACTCATTAGCCCTAGGACATTGGACAAATGACCTAACCTCCATGAATCTAAAATTCCCTTATTTAAATTGGGCATAAGAATAAATAACTTATTTGGAAGAGGAAAATAAATAATACATGGGAGGTTGCAGCAAATAGCTATTAGTATTAAATGACAGACTGACCTTTTCTTGTCTAACTTCTTTTGCACACATCTATAGGGTTTCTCCATCATGCCTCCCCGAATAATAAGCTCTTCCTTGATTCCCCAGCCACATGATCTGGATTCATGTTCTTGCTTCCACACCCATTCCCGGTGGCTGGCCCCAGGCACACTTTTCCTTTTTTCTTTTAAATTTGTATCTTCTGTGCCTGGAAGTTCCATCACCATCACCTCCACCCAGCACTTTGATGTCCATTTTTTTTTGCACCCTTATATCTAACTTTGCCTAGCTGCAACTGGGTTGGGCTTGAACTGACCCAATTTGGTATTGAGAAGAGAAAGGTTGAAGGTTAAAGCAGCAAAATACAAACAAACAAACAAAACACAAGCAAACAACACACACATACACACACACACACACACACACACACACACAAACAAAACAGTGAAAGGGGAGAGAAAATTTTTCCCCGCTGTCAAATACCCATTCCTTCCTTTCTTTTGCAAAGTAGCATCAGGCCTAATTCTTATGATCTAAAATGCTGAAGTAAGTTTCTAAAATTCCTAAAATAAGAAAATCTGTGTTTCCTGGCTTCCTATGACAACTTTGAGTTTGACTAGAGCACCTGACAAAGCCAAGACATCAGAGTGTTGCAGGCGGTCAGAGAAGAAAGAGTCCCTCTGGGACATAGACCTGAAACTCAAATTGAAATATCCATAAATAATCTAGGCCATACCTGGGAGCCATAACACGGATAGGATCCTCAGAGGAGGAAACAGAGCTGAGAATGAGTACCACTGAGCCTTGGGGCAAAAACGTATTTATGCATAGATGGCTGAGCTCTAGGGCTGGAGAGGAATTCTCGTAGCCTCGGCTTCTTCCTAGGTTGCCTTTTGTGAGTGCACATGTCTCCACTCCTAAAGTGGTGTACAGTTTTACCATGAAGTATGGGTTCTTGGAGTCTCTTCATGGCTTAGCCAGGTCTTTTTATTCTGCAACTATGATGCCATGTTGAGAGATGCAAATGTCCTAAGCACTCATCTGCCTGGAAGATGGGTGACGTGCAGTGGTCATGTTGGGTCAGAGGGGCTGGGTGACCAGATGTGGACTTGAGAAAAGCTCCACCGCACACCAACTGAATGACTTTGCAGTGAGTTCTTAGCATCCACAAACCTCCATTTCCTCATTTGCAAAATAAGGTAGGAGTCATACTTATGTTCACGATGTTATGGGGAATGAGAAAATAAATGGATATCATTTTACACAGTATGAAATGCAATAGGATTATCAGATGCTGATATCAATATATTTTTACCTATAGTTTTGGAATAAGAGTGTTGGTCTAACTTATTACATGTTATGTAGCTACAGATCATTTATTAGGGCTGTTCTCCATGAACAGACACTGTGCGAAGTTCCATGGGCAATAGAAAGAAACAAAGTTTGATTTACAAGCTCAAGGAATTTATTGGATGAGTAGATGACTAAAATAAATAATTGTCATATGAGAAGTAAAGTTAGCCTAGACAAAGACATCTAAAAACACTGTGCCATTGGAGGAGGAAAGGCAACTTGTGTTCACTAAGTATCTGCTTTGTCCCAGGCATTATGTTACAGGCTTACAAAGCATATTTCATGTAATCCTCTCAAATACATTGTGGGGCAGGTTCTGTTACTGTCCTCACTAATAGTTGTGAACTGAGGCTCAGAAGGGCCAAATGACTTACCAAGCAGCCCTGACTAATAGATAATAAAAGATTTTAGGCCTGGCATCGTGGCTCGTGCCTGTAATCCCAGCACTTTAGGAGGCCAAGGGAGGTGGATCACCTGAGGTCAGGAATTTAAGTCCAGCCTGGCCCATCTCTACTAAAAATACAAAAATTGGCTGGGCTTGGTGGTGAGTGCCTGTAATTCCAGTAATTCACTGGAGGCTGATGCAGGAGAATTGCTTGAACCTGCGAAGTGGAGGTTGCAGTGAGCCAAGATTGTGCCACTGCAATCCAGCCTGGGCAACAGAGCAGACTTTTTCTAAAAGATAATAATAATAATAAGAGAGAGAGAGAGATATTTTAATTCATCTGTATGACTCTTAAGTTCTGCTCTTTCTGGAATATCTCACTGACTCTAAGAAGACAGAGGGTAAAGAGGAACTATGCAACTATGCACTTCCTCTAGAAAGGATAACTTGTTATTTCTGCATTTTTTATTGAATAATAAGGAAGCTGTAAGTAGTTCTGCAAAAGAAAAGTGTATATCATGGATTTTTTTTTTCTGAAATGCTAACTGTGAAAACAAAAGCACAGATTCTTTCATCCAGTGCTGGGTGTGAACAGCATGGGTTGGACTGGAAAAGTAACCAGGAGAGTTCAATTATAAAACTGTAATTCCTAATAGTTATCATGGGGAAGCATCCAGTGAGAATTAATTGGAAACCAGCCCAGGATGCCTTCATGAGTAAATGAGCCATGGACATTTTCTAAACTATAGCCTCAGAATATATATTCTAGATAAAACAACAAACATGACAAAAAAAATAAAGAAACAACTTTGTTTGCAAGCATAAGGAATGCACCTTTGTAGATATTAATAGAAGGTTGGGGAAAATCACCTTTGCTTAGTAGTTAATGTGCCAGCTATTGTGGTGCACAATGTTCTGCGTACACTGATTGAGTCTTAAGCAAGGCAATGTTGAGATAGAATTACAATGGACCTAGAGGAGCAAATGCATTACCCAGAATACTTAGTCTTGATGTAATAAGGACATAAAGTTGCCAGGGAAAGCCTGCATGAAAGTGAAGACCACAGAGAGGAAATTGGAGCTGAAGATGGGGTGGAGAGATAGGAAGATCAACACCTGATGAAATTGTCATAGACCCTGAATCCAGGTGGACCTGAAGCCAGGTTCATCCCTGGATTCCATGGTTGTGTAAAGCCATTAACATTTTCTTTTAGGTTTAGCTAGTTTGAGTTGGAGTTGCCTCTACTTATAGCTAAAAGACTGCTGATGAATATAGAAATGAGCTTCTGGTTTATCTCCAGGGATGAGGATAATGCCAATCATAGAGTAGATGCTCAAAGATATTATTGGAATGAGTAAGTGATATGCTTAATCCTTGCAGGCAATGACTCAGAAACAGGACCCACGCCTCTTGATTTCTAGTTCATTGCCCCTTCAATTACTTTACATGACCTTTGGCAATACAAAGAAAGGCTTCTGCCTTCACTACATAGAGAAGAATGACTTCTTTTTTAAAAAAATTATCTCATTTTATGATTTAAAAAATTCTACAAGCAATACATTAATGCTTTTTCATCATAAAAGATCCACCTACTCCACCACACTCCTACTCCATTCTCAATCAGTTTGCTCTGGTACCCTAATAGACCTTGTTCTATGCATTTATATAAAGTTAATTAAGTATCAAGTTGATGATAATCTTTGAAATAAAAAACAACATTTTAATTTGCTTTAAAATAACCCAAGGAATGTATTGGGTTGAATGGGCTGAACTAATTACTGTTGAAGTAGTGTGGTGGATATGCGGAGATTTGTGACACTATTCTCTCTACTTTTGCATGTGTTTGACATATACAGAACATACAAAAATAAAATGTTATTGTACAATGAATGTATGTGTAAAGAATTGAAAAACACAGGAAAGTCAAAATAAGAATACTAAAGCAGCATATTTTTAAGTGTATACTCTTGCATGTCATTCTAGAGCCTATGTCTACACATACACCCCCCCCCACACACACACATACATACAGAATTCTTTATTGGTATTTTATTACCAAAATTAGATTAAAGCGTATATATTTTTATTATCTGCGTTTTTGTTACTGTCATCTTTATGATTTGAGAGGGGCAGTTTTTCTTTCCATGTTTACATGTTAATATTTAGTATCCTTTACTTAGTAATGCCAATCTCAATTTTTCTAACCAGGTTTAACAACTCATTTATTTGTCTACAAACACCTAATATAGGACCAGTTATTTACATTTTATGCCCTTTAAAACTCATGGGATAATAAAAGCAGCTTCGTTGAGATAATTAGCATATAATTTACCCATTTAGAGTGTAAGGTTCCATGTTTTCTAGCATATTCATAGAATTATGCAACCATCACAACAATCTACTTTTATAATATTTTTTATCGCTCTCTATATTAGCAGTCACTCCTCATTCCCCACCTCCCTCTCCACAGCCCTGGGACACTTTCTATCTCTCGACATTTGCCTATTCTGGACCTTTTATATAGACCTTTAATATGAAATCTTACAATATGTGGTCTTTCATAATTGGCTTTTTTTTTTTTAACTTAGCATGTTGTTTTCAAGGATTGTCTATGTTATAACATGTACTGGTAGTTTATTTCTTTTTTTGACCAAATAATACTTTATTTTATGAACATCCCACATTTTGTTTATTAATTATTAGCTTAAGGGCATTTGGACATTTTCTACTTTTTAGACCTTATGGATGATACTGCTATAAACACTTGTGTTCACGATTTTGTGTGACATGTGCCTTTACGCATCTTGAGTGTGTATCCAGGTGTGGAAATTGTTGGGTATATGGTAACCCTATATTATGCATTTTTTAGAAACTTCCAAGTTGCACAATCTAAATTTGTGAAATATACAGTATGTGAATTATATCTCAACAAAATGTTTTAGAAATATGTTAAACATTTTTCTTCAAGTCTTATTTTAAAATAGTTTAATCCTACTAGTGACATTCCTTACTGGGTTATTTATTAAATGTGCTGAAAATTCAATGAAAGTAGTTGGTTGGAACTGGAAAATTTATCATCCCTTTCTGAGTTTTAATAATTGCTAAGCTTACATATCTTTGGTTATTCTTTGTGTGGCCCTGGGGGTGGGGAAAATTATCCTATATATACACAGACACAGACACAAAGAAAAACCGTTGAAACTTTCTATTTTTTTTTATCTGTGTGCCTTCTTCCTCCGTGGTAGTTACCCCGGAAATTCTAGTTGCCTCAGCCTCAACAAACTCTCATCTCCTTATCCTCAACTCAGTGAGACCACAGTTCTATGATTGAACTCTCCTTCCTTCACACTGGAAAACCTTTATCTAGAAAGTAGCTGAGGGTCAGACAATTATAGACCTGACCTCATTTGTTTCCTTTTACTCAAATATGACAGTCCTGTGATACTGTTTTTTATTTTTTTAGGTTTTGTCCAGTTTCTACTTGTTTATATAAGGAGAATTCCATAGTCTATGTCCGTTTTGCACTCTATAAATGAATACCTAAGGGGTAATTTATGAAGAAAATAGGTTTATTTGGCTTATAGTTCTGCAGGCTGTACAAGAAGCATGGCACCAGCACCTCTTTTGGTGAGGGACCTCAGGAAGCTTCTATTCATAATGGGAAGCAAAGAGGAGTGAGGATTACATGGCAAGAGGAAGGAAACAGAAGGGAGGAGGGTGGTGCCAGGCCCTTTTTGACAATCAGATCTCATAGGAACTAATGGAGTAAGAATTCTCACTAACCCCAGGACCCCAGGACAACACCAAGCCTTTCATGTGGGATCTGCCCTCAAAACCCAAACACCTTCCACCAGGACCCACCTCCAGCTTAGGAATCCAATTTTAACCTCGGGTTGGGGGGCGGGGGACAAATATCCAAACAGTATCAGAGAATAAATCCAGTATTTATTTAACCTTGGCTAAATACGCTACTTTTTTTTTTGAGCTGCACCTCCCCAAATGGATTTCATTTATCACAATTGGTTTTCCTATAGACTTGGGGTAAAGAGGTCTGATAAATCATTGTAACATAGCCGTTTTAAGTTTTAGGTATCCGTTTGGGTTTAAGAATTGTCTGTTTTTACTTGGAAAATATGCCCACAAACAAAAAATTATTCCATGAGTTTACCAGGGGAAGACAGTAGTGTATTCTGCTTACATTGTTAAAACTCTCTTGCTAACAAATAAAAGCCATGATTACAGGTTTATAGTGTATCACTTCTTTTTAGTGTGTAATCCCTTCCCAAAAATTACATAATGATAGAAAACAGGAATACTTCAGATATATTGAGGGTTCAGTTCCAGACCACTGCAATAAAGTACCTATCACAATAAAGTGAATCACAGGAATTGTTTGGTTTCCCAGGGCATGTAAAATTATGTTTACCCTAGATAGTAGTCAGTTAACTGTGCAAGCAAAGCAATGTGCATATCTTAATTTGTTACTACTTTATTGCTAAAAAATGCTTACAACTATAGCTGAGCACAGTGGTTTACACCTCTACTCCAGTACTTTGTGAGGCTGAAGTGGGAGGATCTCTTGAGGTCAGGAGTTCAAGTCCAGCCTGGAAACATAGCAACCCTGTCTCTACACAGACATACAAAAAATTCTAACAATTATCTGAGCCTTCAGCAAGTCAAAACCTTTTTACTAGTGAGGCTCTGCATTGATGTTGATGGCTACTGACTGTTCAGATTTGGTCAAAGCTGCTGAAGACGGAGGTGGCTATAAAAATTTCTTAAAAAAAATAAGACGGTTATGAAGTCTGCCACATCAATTGACTATTAATTGATAGCACTTTACCCACAATAGAAGTTCTTTAAAAGTGGGAGACAATCCTCTGAAACCCTGCCACTGATTTGTCAGCTAAGTTTAAGGGATATTGTAAACCTTTTGTTGCCATTTTAACAATGTCCACAGCATCTTCACTATGAGTAGATTCTCTCTCAGGAAATTTTCTTTGCCTATCCCTAAGAAGCAACTTCTCATTCGTTCAAGTTGCATCATGAGATTGTAGCAATTTGGTAACATCTTCAGACCAACATCTAATTGTAGTTTCTTGCTATTTCCACCACATCTGTAGTTAATTCTTCTGTTGATGTATTGAACACCTCAAGGTCATCCATGAGGGTCAGAATCAACTTCTTGTACATTACTTCTGTTGCTGACATTTTAACATCAACCCATGAATAACAAATGTTCTCAATGGAATCTAAAATGTTGAATTATTTTCAGAAAGTTTTCAATTTAGTTTACCCAGACCCATCAAATGAATTACTATGTATGGAATCCATCGCCTTACAAAATGTACTGCTGAAATAGTAAGACTTAGAAGTCATAATTACTCCTTGATCCATGGGCTGCAAATGGGTGTTGTGTTAACATCATAAAAACATTAATCTCCTTCCCAGTCTTCATCAGAGCCCCAGATGACTAGATGCCTTGTCAAAAAGCAGTAATATTTTGAAAAGAATCTGTTTTCTGAGCTATAGATCTCAACAGTGGGATTAAAATATTTGGCATATTGTAAACAGACGTGTCGTCATCCAACATTTGTTGCTTCATTATAGAGCACAGAAAAAATATATTTAGCATCTTTCTTAAAGGCCCTAAAAGTTTTCAGAATGCTCAATGAGCACTGGCTTCCACTTAAACTCACCAGCTACATTAGCCCCTCATAAAAGAGTCAGTCTGTCCTTTTAAACTTTAAAGACAGACATTGACCTCTCTAGCTATGAAAGTCCTAGATGGCATCTTTTTCTAATATAAGGCTGATTTTTCTGCATTGAAAATCTGTAGTTTAGTGTAGTTACTTTAGCTATGTCTTCTGGATAACTTGCAGCTTCCCCATCAGCATTTGCTGCTTTACCTTCCACTTTGAAGGTGAGGAGTAATGTAAATGGCAGTGTAAAAGACAGCTTTTTTTCCTTAAGCCTCATGAACAAACCTGTGCTGGTTTCTAACTGTTCTTCTGCAGCTTCCTCATCCCTCTCAGCCTTCATAATGTTGAAGACAGGTAGGGCCTTGCTCTGGATTATACAGGTATTGATCGACTTACAACCTATGCAACTTACAACCATTTGACTTTACGACCACAATCGCTAGCCACAACTGCTCTGCGTCTGGCAGCGCAAACGTTGCCCAGCTGGGCGTAGGACAGTGCGGACCAGCTTCCGGCAGCACTACCATCTCCGCGTGCATATAGCGTACTCAACTTACGACCAAATCGTGTTATGACTGGTCTGTCGGAACCAATCGTGGTCGTAAGTCGATCACTAGCTGTACTTTGACTTATGAGTGTAGTGGCTGATATGAGATTATATACAGATCACTAAAACTTTTTCCATCTTCCAAAAATTCTGTTTCACTTTCCTGTGTTTACTGGAGTAGCAATTTTCATTTTCTCCAAGAACTTTTCTTCACACTCATAACCTGGCCAGATGGCACAAGAGGGCTAGCTTTCAACCTATCTTGGCTTTCGATATGCCTTTCTTTCCTAAGCTTCATCATTTCTGATTTGATTTAAAGTAAGCGACATGAAACTCTTCCTGCTACTTCAACATTTTGAGGTCACTTTGAGGTTATTAATAAGCCTAATTTCGATATTGTTATTGTTGTGTCTCAGAGAATAAGGAGGTTTGAAGAGAAGGAGAGAAATAGGGGAATGGCAAATTGGTGGAGCAGTCAGGATACACACATTTATCAATTAAGTTTGCCATCTAACAAGGGTACAGTTTGTGGTACCCAAAAACAATTGCAATAGTTACACATCAAAGGTCTCTGATCACAGATCACTATAACATATATAATAATAATAAAGTTTGAAATATTGCCAGAGTTGCGAAAATGACACAGAGACATGATTTGAGCACATGCTGTTGGAAAAAATGGCACCAATGGACTTGCTTGACATAAGGTTGCCACTAACTTTTAATGTGAAAAAAAAAGGCAATATCTGCAACGTGCAGTGAAGCCAGCACAAAAAAATAAAATGTGTGTCTCAGCCCATTTGCACTGCTGTAAATAAATACCTGAGGCTGGGTGATTTATAAAGAAAAGAGTTTATTGTGTTCATGTTCTTCAGGCTATACAAGAAGCATGGCACCAGTATTTGCTTCTGGTGAGGACCTCAGGAAGTTTTTGTTCATAGTGGAAAATGAAAGAGAGTAGGCATCAATAGCAAGAGAGAAAGAAAAGAGAAAGAGGAGGTGTCAGGCTCTCTTCAACAACCAGTTCTCATGGGAACTATTAGAGCAAAAACACTAGTTACTGCTAGGATGGCACCAAGCCTCTTATAGGAATTCACCCCCATGATACAAACACCTCTCACCAAGCCCCTCTTCCAACACAGTGAATCAAATTTGAATATGAGATTTACAGGGTACAAATACCCAAACTATATAAATATGCCTGTATTGTATCTGAAACCTCTTATAGCGTTGCTACCTGTGCACTATGCAAGGAGAGGGTCAGGTATTATTTTTCCTTGTCTCTCCAGTTTCTAGATTTTTCCTGACATAAAGTAGGTATTAAGTTACCATAAGCATTGAGTAAGTGGCTGTTAAGAATAAAAGATTATATAAATGTCCCAGATCTTCCTCAAAAACCCTTCCTCAAAAACTCTTCAGAGCTTTCTAAAATGATAAAGGACACATTTTACCAAATCTCATATTAAAGGAAGAAGGGACAAAGATGAGACACAGAGGGACGTGCAGCCAAGACCAATACAAAAGCAACTCTAAGTTCAGTAAACAGTTGAGTTTTTTTTTTCTCCTGGGATCAGGGGTGCTGAGTTCCCATGAGTCCAGCATAGTGAGACCTAATTGAAATGGATGTAAGATCAGAAAATCATTTTATTCTGGAAGTAAAAGAAATTGCTCCAGAAGTGACATGCTCCTCAATATTTAACACTTAACATGGCTTCCTCCTCTGCTCAAATTGAGCACAAATGTGGATTTCTTCCAGTATGGGATATATAACATGGTGCATTTAACAAGTATGGTGGAGTAAGAAGCTCCAGGTCTCCACCCATCCAGAAAGACAACAAAAAAGATGACAAAAAAAAAAAAAAACCTGTCAGAATTAACTTGCAGAATTAATTGCAGAATTAACCCTGTAATGTAGTCCAAAGTTAGAATAATCAGGGAAAAGTTTAATAAAGAAGTAAGTGGCTGCATTATAGTAAGAGAAACTTGTGGCATTTTAACTTACCCACCTACCGCCCCAGCACTCCACAGAATACCAAAAATCATGTAAATGGCAGTGTAAATTCCTGGTGCAAGTTACAAGTGCTACAAATAGCAGCATAGCCCTTATTCTTTAAAAAAAATGTAAAAAAGTTATGTACTATAACCTATCTGTGCCTCTCTTAAAAACTTACACAAGGACATGTCTTGGTTTTGCCCAAATGAAAGACTTCCCAGGGTAGGGGCAGTGCCTTGAGAATCTTTTGGTGAAGCAAAAGTATTGGCTTTCAGCAGCCTGTGGTAAGGGAGAAGAATTAAGAACAAGCAGTATGCAGACCAGAACACCAGCAAAAGAAGGGGCTGGGAAATAAAATATGTGCAGGAATGAGGGCTTTATAAAAGGTTCTTGTGTACAATGGAGAATCAAGAATGCCAAGGTCATTCTCATGGATAGACGAATGCTCAAAAAGTACTAAGACCTTAAGATTTCACCTCTGGCTGATATTCAGGCTCAACGCAAGCAAAAAGCAAAGGTTAAGATAGAGTTATAAATGTTTTGACTAACCGTTGAAGAAGTACCCTAATGCAGAGGCAATCTACAATTACTTGGATAGGTTGTTTGTTTGTTTGTTTTCTTGGGTCCAGGTACTTAAAAAAAACATTGTCAAAACACCATCTATGACATGAAACATATACTTTAGCAGAATAGTGTAGGATAGTCATTAACAAATAATAACTCCCATAGAACAGGAACACACACCCAGGTGGCAGAAAGAATATGAGTTATACAGTTGCCATAGTAAACATTTAGAAAACTTAGCATTCAGCAAAAAATTATCAGGCATGCAAAGAAACAAGGAATTATGTCGCATTCAAAAGCAAAATAAGAAATTAATAGAAAGTGCCTCTGAGGAAGCACAGATATTGGACTTACTAAACAATGACTGCATTAAATATGTTTGAAAGTCAAAGCAAACTATGAACAAAGAATGAATGGAAACTAGAACAATGTCTCGCTAAACAGAGAATATCAACAAAGATATAATAACTGTAAAAAAAAGGAACCAAGTAGAAGTTCTGGCTCCAAAATTATAATAACTGAAATATTTACTAGAATGGTTCATAACAAACTTGAGACAGGAGAAGGAAGGAAGAATCAGTAAATATGAGGAGAAGTCAGTTGAGATTATCAGCCTGAGAAGCAGAAAGTAAAAAGAAAGAGAAATAAAAGAGCTTAAGAGACATATGAGACACCATAAAGCATATGAACACACTCTTGATGAGACTCTCAGAGGGAGAGGAGAGAGTAAAAGAGGAGAAAGACTCTTTGAAAAAGTGCTGGTCAGAAATTTGACAGACGAGAATACACAGTTCAAAAAACCTAATGAGCTGTATACAAGATGAACTCAGAAATATTCAAAAATTACAATCAACTTGCCAAAACTAAAGACAAAGATAAATTCCTGGAAGCAGCAAGACAGAAACAACTGTCATATACAGAAGTCCTTAATAAGATTAAGAACTAAATTATTTTCAGAAACAATAGAAGACAGTTGGTAATGGGATCATATATTTAAAATACTAAAAGGAAATGAAAAACCTGTCAACTAAGAATTCTATATCTACCAAACTATCCTTTTAAAATAAATAAGAAATTAAGATAGTGTCTTATTAAAAAATAATTGAGGCATTCATTACTAGCATGCCCACACAACAAGAAACACTAAAAAAAAACCCTCCATTAGGTTGAAATAAAGATATTTAATAGAATCTTAAAGCAGCATGAAAAAATAAAAAGCATCAAAAAAAGTAGCTAAAGTACTAATTAAAAGCCAGTGCTTTTGCACTTTTTATATCTTCTTTTTTCTCCTTCATGATTAATAGATAACAGCATAAAATAACCAGTTTACCTGTGATAAGAAGAATACAGTGTATAATTATATAACTGGTATAATAAAAACATAAGGAGGGGATAGATGAAGCTGTTAAGAAGAAGAAATTTTGTGTTATATTGAAATGATTTAAATCATTTAAATGTGATTGTTATAAACTTATATATTAATTGCAATATCTATAGTAATTAGTAACAAAATGCTAAAAAACACAAAGAAATTTATATAGAAAGTGATGAAATAAAAATTACAGGGAAATACAGAGATGGAAAAATTTAGGTATATAGGTATGAAAAAGGCATAAGATACATAGCAACAAAGAGCAAAATGACAGAAGTAACTCCTCCTTTATCAGTAACTATGATTGATTGACTGACTGATTGATTGATTGATTTGGAGATGGAGTCTCACTATGTTGCCTAGGCTGGTCTCAAACTTTTGACTTTAAGTGATTCTCTTGCCTTCGCCTCCCAAATATGTGAAATTACAGGTGTGTGTCACTGTACCTGGTAGTAGTTTATTTTAAATGTAAATGACTTAAGCTCTCCAATTAAAAGTCAGAGATTAGGAGAGCACATAAAAATCATCCGACTATATGCTCTTTATAAAAGACCAAATATTTGACACAGCAAAATGAAAAGATGGAAAATATAACACATTCAACACAAAATCTGCGGTGGCTATACTAATATAGAAAAACTAGACATAAAAATTGTAACAAGAAAAAAAGAAGGACATTACATACTGATAACATGGTCAATTCACGTACAGAACACAACGATTATAAACATATATACATCTAACAACAGAACCCTAAAATATATAATGCATAAACCAACAGAATTTAAGGGGGAATTAGACAGTTCTACAAAAATGCTTGTTGATTTAATATCCCACTTTCCATAATAAATAGAATGTTTACACTGAAAATCAATAAAATATTAAGGAGTTTAACACCTCTGTATAGCAACCAGATATAACAGACATATTCAGAGCATTCCATTAAATAATAGCTGAACAGATATTCTTCTCAAAGCTGCATGGAACACTCTTTGAGTGTAATCATATGTTAGGCTACAATACAAATTTCAATAATTATAAAATATCAAAGTCACACAAAGCACACATATTGAGATCATAAAGTACCATATTGTTAAGATGACAGTATTGTCCAAAACAATCTCAAATTCAATGCAATTCCTACTAAAATCTCAAGGCATTTCTCTCCCTTCCTTCCTTCCTTCCTTCCTTCCCTCCCTTCTCCTCCTTCCTTCCTTCCTTCCTTCCTTCCTTCCTTCCTTCCTTCCTTCCTTCCTTCC
>NW_022437103.1:1072145-1089474 GCF_009761245.1 Sapajus apella
CTTCCCTCCTTCCTTCCTTCCTTCCTTTCTTTCTTTCTTTCTTCTCTCTTTCTTTCTCATGGAAGTGGAAAAGTGTGTTTTAATTTTGAAAATGCAAAACAAAGTTGGAAACCTCACACTTCCCAACTTTAAAATGTACTATAAATCTAAAATGATCAAAACAGTGTGGTACTTACATTAGGATAGACATGGAGATCAATGGAATAGATGGCCAATTGATTTTTGACAGGAGTGTCAAGACAATTCAATAGGGGTAAGAATAGGTTGTTCAACAATGACATTAGGACAACTGGATATTTACGTGTAAAAAAAAAAGTTGGACATTTTACCTTATACCACATTAAAAAATTAACTCAAAATAGATGAAAGACTTCAATAAAAAGTTATAACCAACAGTTTTATCGAAGACCTTTTCTGCATCTATTGAGATAATCATGTTGTTTTTGTCATTGGTTCCAGTTTGCTAAGATTTCCATTCTTTTGCATTTGCTAAGAAGTGTTTTACTTCCACTTATGTGGTCGATTTTAGAATAAGTGTGTTGTAGTGCTGAGAAGAATGTATATTCTGTTGATTTGGGATGGAGAGTTCTGCAGATGTCTATTAGGTCTGTTTGGTCCAGAGCTGAGTTCAAGTCCTGAATATCCTCGTTAATTTTCTTTCTCACTGGTCTGTCTAATATTGACTGTGGAGTGTTAGAGTCTCCCACTATTATTGTGTTGGAGTCTAAGTCTCTTTGTAGGTCTCTAAAAACTTGCTTTATTTATATGGGTGCTCCTGTATTGGGTGCACATATATTTAGGATAGTTAGCTCCTCTTTTTGCATTCATCCTTTACCATTATATAATGCCCTCCTTGTCTTTTTTGATCTTTGCTGGTTTAAAGTCTGTTTTATCAGAGACTAAGATTGCAATCTCTGCTTTTTTTTTTTTTTCTTTCCATTTGCTTAGTAAGTCTTCCTCTATCCCTTTATTTGAGCCTATGTGTGTCTTTGCAAGTGAGATGGGTCTCCTGAACACAGTACACTGACAAGTCTTGACTCTTATCTGATTTCCCAAGTTGTGTCTTTCAATTGGGGCATTTAGCCCATTTACATTTAAGGTTAATATTGTTATATGTGAATTTGATCCTGTCATTATGATGCTAGCTGATTACTTTGCTTGTTAATTGATGCAGTTTCTTCATAGTGTCAACAGTCTTTGCAATTTGGTATGTTTTTCCAGTGGCTAGAATTGGTTTTTCCTTTCCATATTTAGTGCTTCCTTCAGGAGCTCTTGTAAGGCAGCCCTAGTGGTGACAAAATCTGTCAGCATTTGCTTGTCTGTAAAGGATTTTATTTCTCCTTCACTTATGAAGCTTAGTTTGGCTGGATATGAAATTCTGGGTTGAAAATTATTTTCTTTAAGAATGTTGAATATTGGCCCCCGCTCTCTTCTGACTTGTAGGATTTCTGCAGAGAAATCCACTGTTAGTCTGAGGCTTTCCTTTGTGGGTAACCTAAATTTTCTCTCTGTCTACCCTTATCTTTTTTCCCTTCATTTCAACCTTGTGAATCTGATGATTATATGTCTTGGAGTTGCTCTTCTCGAGTAGCATCTGTGTGGTGTTCTCTGTATTTCCTGAATTTGAATGTTAGCCTGTCTTGCTAGGTTGGGGAAGTTATCCTGGATAATATCCTGAAGTGTGTTTTCCAACTTGGTTCCATTCTTTCTGTCACTTTCAGGTATACCAATTAAACATAGGTTTGGTCTTTTCACATTGTCTCATATTTCTTGTAGGCTTTGTTCAATCATTTTCATTCTTTTTTCTCTAATCCTGTCTTCACACTTTATTTCATGAAGTTGTTCTTCAATCTCTGATATGCTTTCTTTCACTTGATCAATTTGGCTATTAATTCTTGTGTATTCTTCATGAAGTTCTTGTGCTGTGTTTTTCAGCTCCATCAGGTCATTTATATCCTTCTCTAAACTGATTATTCTAGTTAGCAATTCCTCTAACCTTTTTTCAAGATTCTTAGCTTCCTTGCATTGGGTTAGAACATGCTCCTTTAGCTCGGATGAGTTTGTTATTACCCACCTTCTGAAGCCTACTTTTGTCGATTCATCAAACTCATTCTCTGTTCAGTTTTGTTCTCTTGTTGGTGAGAGGTTGTATTCCTTTGAGGGAGAAGAAGTGTTCTGGTTTTTGAAATTTTCAACTTTTTGCACTTGTTTATCCTCATCTTCATGGATTTATCTACCTTTGGTCTTTGACGTTGGTGACCTTCAGATGTGGTTTTTGTGTGGACATTTTTTGTGTTGATGTTCATGCTATATATTTCTGTTTGTTAGTTTTCCTTCTAACAGTCAGGCCTCTCTGCCACAGGTCTGCTGGAGTTTGCTGAAGGTCCACTCCAGGCCTGGTTTGCCTGGGTATCACTAGCAGAGACTGCAGAACAGCAAAGATTGATATGCCTGTTCCTTTCTCTGGAAGCTTCATCCCAGAGGGGATCCACCAGATACCAGCTGGAGCTCTCCTGCATGAGGTGTCTGTTTACCTCTGCTGGGAGGCACCTCCAAGGAGGCACAGGGGTCAGGGACTCACTTGAGGAGGCAGTCTGTCCCTTAGCAGAGCTTCAGTACTGTGCTGGGAGAGCTGCTGCTCTCTTCAGAGCTGGCAGGCAGGAATATTTACATCTGCTGAAGCTGTACCCACAGCTGCTCCTTCCCCCAGGTGCTCTGTCCCAGGGAGATGGGAGTTTTATCTATAAGCCCCTACTGGAGCTTCTCCCTTATTTTCAAAGATGCCCTGCCCAGAGATGAAGAATCTAGAGAAGTAGTCTGGCCAGCAGCTTTGCCAAGCTTCAGTGGGCTCCACCCAGTTTGAACTTCCCAGCAGCTTTGTTTATACTGTGAGGGGAAAATCGCCTGCTCAAGCCTCAGTAATGGTGACGGCCCTCCCCCAAAAAGCTCCAGTGTCATAGGGAGACTTCAGACTTTTGTGCTGGCAGTGAGAATTTCAAGCCATGGATCTTAGCTTGCTGGGCTCTGTGGGGGTGGAATCCGTTGGGCTAGATGGCTTGGCTCCCTGGCTTCACCCCCTTTCCAGGGGAGTGAACAGTTTTGTCTCGCTTGCATTCCAGGCGCCACAGGGGCATGAAAAAAAACTCCTGCAGCTAGCTAGATGTCTGCCCAAATGGCCACCCAGTTTTGTGCTTGAAACCCAGGACTCTGGTGGTTTAGGCTCCCAAGGGAATCTCCTGGTCTGCAGGTTGCAAAGACCTTGGGAAAAGCGTAGTATCTGGGCTAGAATGCACCATTCCTCAAGGCACGGTTCCTCATGGCTTCCCTTGTCTAAGGGAGGGAGTTCCCTGACCCCTTATGCTTCCTGGGTAAGGCGATGCCCCACCCTGCTTTGGCTCTCCCTCCATGGGCTGCACCCACTATCTAACCAGTCCCAATGAGATGACCCAGGTTCCTCAGTTAGAAATGCAGAAATCACCTGCCTTCTGTGTTGATCTTGCTGGGTGGTGCAAACCGGAGCTGTTCTGTTTGGCTATCTTGCCAGCCACCCCTGGTTACATGTGTTTTAAAAATAAATAATAATAAGCATTGGCAAGTATGTGTAGAAATTGGAACTCTTATGCATTGCTTCTGGGAATGTTAAACAGGGCATCCACTGTGAATAGGTAAGTTTGATGGTTTCTCAGAAAGTTAAATATAGAGTTAACATATGATCCAGCAATTTAAATCCTAAGTATATACCCCCCAAAATTGAAAACAGATATTTAAACAAAAACTTGTGTGTGAATGCTGACAGTAACACTATCCATAACAGTCAAAAAGTAGAAACAACCCAAATGTTCAAATTAATATTTTTTTTAAAATAAAGGTATAGACTTACAATGCTATATTGTCCAGCCAAGGATAAAGAACTGATAAATGCTAAAACATGGATGAAATTTGAATTATGCTAAGTGAAAGAATCCAGTAATAAAATGTCACATATTTTATGATTACATTTATATGTATTTTATTTAGTTTTGGGTGCTATAACAAATTGCTATAGACTAATGACTTAAATAAACCAACAAAAAAGTTTAATTCTTACAGTCCTGGAGGCTGGAAATTCAAAGGTAAAAGTGTTGGCAGATCAAGAGCTTGGTGAAGGCCCACTTCTTGGTTTGCATATGGCTGGTTTTTGTTGTATCAGCATGTGGTGAAAAGCAGAGAGAACAAGCTCTCATGAATATTCTTAGAAGGGCACCAATCCTATTCATGAGGGACCCACCTTCATGACCTCCCAAAAACCTTATCTTTTGGCGTGTGCTTGCCAAAGATTCCACCTCCTAATGTCGTCAAATCAGAGGTTAGGTTTTGAACATATGAAATTTTGGAATAGGGCACAAATATTCAACGCCTAGCAATATTAAAAATTCCAAACAGGTAAATCCATAGAAAAAAGAAAGAGATTAACGTTTGCCAGAGTCTTGGAGGAGAGAGAAATAGAAAGTGACTGCTTAATCAATATGAGATTTCCTTCTGGAATGATGAAAATGCTTTGGAGACAAATAGGGTTGGTCATTGCACACTGAATGTTCCAAGTGCCACTAAATTGTTTATTTTAAAATGCTGAAATTTTTGTTGTACAAGTTTCACTTCTACTAAAATAAAACAGCATCACGCTTTCTCCCAACTTGTAGGCTGTAACTTTCAATGTTAAATTAGTTTATTTCTGCATCCATTTCAGCAAAAACATTTAGAAAAGCACAAAATACTCTGCACTCATCATATAATCACATATATGTGACCATATATAAAATCATCGGGTTTATATTCACAACACACTTCATCCTATTTACAACATACTTCACTGGTATAGCAGTAGATATTGATGACTCATTTACCAGAGTAAAAAAGGCACAGATATTTATGAATATTGTCATTTTCATATGGCTCCTCAATTTCTACTGGATACATTTTATATATTACTTACTAAGCTGTTTAACACCTGGTCTCTGTCATTCCTGGTTGTCATCTGTCATTCACTCATTATGGTCCTGCATCAGTCACATGCCTCCTGTAGTTCCCTAAATACAATCGATTGTGGGAATGCTCATGTTTCTATCTTAAATGTTTGTGTTTCCTATGAAGGCATGGGAACAGTTACACAGGTGTCAAGATTTCGGTCAAGCCTTTGCTCCTTTGGAAGACTGTTCTAGTCACATATCAGCAGAGGGAATAAACTGCCACTTCTTTATGTTTAAAAGCCCTAGTTACTCAAAAGTCAATGCCTGGACGAGCAGCATCAGCATCATGTGAAAGCTTATTACAAATGCAGAATCTTATCACTCATCTCGGAGCTACCAAACCAGATCCTGTATTTTATGAAGAATCCCAAATAACATGTGCACATTAGCATTTTGGAAGTACACAATGCAGACCTCTAATTTTATGCTCACATCACTACATCATTCTCTTTATTACTCTGTATGAACTTCAGACTGCTAAGCTCCTTGAGGCTAGGAAACCTGTTATAGGCATCATTGCATCCACACATGAACAGTTCTGGGCTCACATCCTTCCTCAGAAAATATTTTCACAATTAGTAAAGAAATAATGTGGTTTCTACATCTTCTGAAGAACTTCCTTCTGCGAGTAAACCACCAAGACACTTGGTTGGGAAAATCTTAGAGTTCAAGCTCAGCTATCTGTAAGTTTTCCGCATCAGAATTTAAACAGCATCAGGAAGCTAATAAATCTAACAGAGTAATGAGAAGGAAATGACAACAGAAGCCAGGCTTCTTTTGCTACCCTAGAGCAGAGGATAATTTGACAGTTCAGTGGCCTCTGTTTGCCAAAATATTTCCATGGCCCATTACTCATTATGAAAAGTGGCCTAGAGGGGAGGCATGTCCCTCTGTTTGGGTGACAGAGGACCATGTGGGAAAGTACAGCTCAGCATGTTTGCTGCTGGGCTTGGCAGACAGTGAATGACAGGAGGTGTTGGGAGGGTTCCCCGTTCGAAGATTTCTTTTAACTCCTCATAATGTGCTCAAGCCTCAAAAAAAACATACCACTGGAAATGTCCTTCTGCTACTCTGGGCTCACCCTTTCTCCTTTTTCTGCTTTGTTAAAATATCTATCATCACAATTAAAAAGATAGTTAAGGCACAATCCTGCCCTTGAAAAATACTCAGTGCTGTAATAAAGATGGTTGTAGGCAAATCATTGGAAACATACTTAGCTAAGTATTATGGTGGAGGTGTATTCAGGGAGATAGAGAGGGGCATGTAGTTAAATAATGCCACGAGGAAAGATAAAGAGGGACGGAGAAGAGGGAATGGGGAAGTGGAAAGTAGGTGGGTAAACAGTCCTTATTAAGAGAGCCTCATGTAATTTACTAAGGTGTTTGGACTCTTCTCTGTGCGGTGTTTCTCATACTTTTATTATTTTGAAACACAGCAAGAAATATGTTTTATTTCATGACAATAGACATGCATATAGTTGAAGCAAAAGTTATATGAAATAATATTTGATAACATTAAGTATCATAAACTCCTGTAATTTCCATTATATTCTATTTTATGTTTTCATTGCTGTGCTCATTCTGATTTTCTCTCAGTGTCTGCTTTTAGGAAGACCTATACTAGACAGTGAGTATCCTCATCTTGCCGTAGATCTCAAAGCAAAGCTATGACATTTCCTCTATGATTTTTATAGATTACCTTTTTAGATTAAGAAAGTTCTCTTCTGATTACAGTTTAGTATTTTTTTTAAATAAATGAATGTTAAATTTCATCACACTTTATTGAGGTGATAATTGTTTCCATTAATTTAGTAATGTGCATATTAAATTGTTCTAACATCTAAAAAGTTTGTGTTCATGTGATAAACTTTATTTTGGCATGATATATTATCCTTTTTATGTATTTCTGGGTTTAGTTTGCTATTATTTGTTTAAAACTTTTCAAAATTTATATAAAGAAAAATTTACCATATTTTATGTACAGTTCTATGAGTTTTGACAAATGTATAGAGTTGAGTAAACAAAATCACATCTCAAAAAATAATAGAGGAGTGATGTTAGCAACATGTTGGAATAGAAAACTCCTTACCCTCCCTCCAGACAATGAAATAAACATCTAGTCACAGCTCACTTTTCTCTGAGAGAAAGTCATAGACCAGTTGAGTGACTCCTATCCACTGGACAATCAAGAAAACATTCACATAGAAAGGGTAGTAAAAGATGAATCACACTTGGGCACAGACCCCCACCCCAGACATTGCTCCATAAAATCAAGTAAGGAATTCCCAACACCCAGATTCTTCCTGTGGATAGGAGGATTTCAGACCTCACATACAGTGCACCAATTCTCAGGTTTGGGGAGTTCGGTTCCTAATTCACCAACTCTGAGAGCAAAGGGGATTAGACATATATGAGTCTCTCAAAACCATATTAAAATAAGTGGCAGTTTTACGTAAGCATGCAAGCACTTCATAGGGCTTCATCCCTTAGGAAGAATGCAGAGACAGCACATAAAAATTCAGCCCCTGGTTTCTTCCCTGAAATGGTTTATGACACACTTTCTCAGTGGGCACTTGGTTAACTGGCTTCTAACTAGTTTGCATCACAGAGTTAAAGGGCAGAAAAACATTAGCTTATCAGCAGCCCAAGAAGCAGATTGTCACTTCTCAGGACTACTCTCTTAGCTTACTCCCTTAGCCTACTCCCAAGTTATAACTCCAAGACTATTAATTCACCTTGGAAGAAGTTTGCCAACATAGTGAGCACTCAGATTCTTGTAGCTTCTACTGAGATACTATATCCTAAACCTCCTTGTTCTGGGAGCAGTGGGGGGTAAGTATATGTGAGTATTTCTAGACCACAGGAAAAAAAAATGGCAGTTTTTCTATGGCATGTAAGCACTTTCAGGGCTTCATCTCCTAGAAGCAGTGCAAAAAGGGGGTTTTAAAATACAGCCTCTTGTTTTTCCCAGATGAGATTTATTGCATGCATTACATGTCTATAGTTTTACAACTACTTTTCAAAAGATTCTATCCTAAACCTCTTAGCTCTTGGATCAAAAAGGACTAAGTATCCATGAATCTCCTTAGATCACAAAATAAAGAAGTAGTTTTAAATGGATGCATAAACACCTCTAGGGAGTACACTTCCTTGGAGCTGTGCAGAAAAGGAGTAGAAACATGTAGCTTTCATCTTTTTTTTTTGGACAGGGCTTACTGTACACACTTTCAGTAGCACCTTAAAAGCCTGGCTTGTGAGGAACTTGCATTGGGGAGCTAAGAAGCAAAAAGAAAATTTTAAAAAGCTATCTGGCAGCCAGAACCAGAACTTGGGACTTTATGAACCTTCTATGTGGACTGCCTCAGTAATAAATCCAGGTCTATTTATTCCTCCTGCAAGGAGTTTGGTTATGCAGTGACTGCCATACCTTCTACGTCTCTCACTCAAGGGACTATCTCCTTGACAACTTAACCCTCAGAGTCAATGGGAATTTGAATTCTAAAGTGACTCCAGATCAACAAAAGTAAACAGTTGAATGTACCACGGGACCAATTCCAACAGCTATTGCCCTAGTATCAGAGGGTACAGCCTGAACATGAGTACAAACATGTGCCACAGATTTTTCCCATAGCTTAATGCAGAGAAATTGGGAGATAAACACCCATGCTAAGATTCAAAATGAGGATAGAAGTAACTGAAACTCACGTTCAATACCACAACTCTTTAAGCTACAATAGAGAGTCTGGCACTTAGCTCACAAGTCTAAGGGTAGCTACAGAATGTGTCACATGCTAAGCTGCAGAGGGTCACCAAAAACAGACAGCAGTCTGCACAAACAAAGATTTGAGAAGCACCATAACATCTCTGGCTGGATGAATTATGATTCTTCTCTTACACAGGCCAGTCTGACAAGAATAAGGGAGGTCGTTGTCTCATGTGATGAAACCAACAGAGGTAGTCAAGAGAAAATGAAGAAACAGGGCAAAATATTCCAAGTAAAAGAACAAGTAAGTCTTCAAAAATTTACCCAAATAAATTAGGGATTTACTCAACAGGAAATTCAAAATGATGTTTACAAAAATGCTCACTAACGTTAGGAGAGCGATGCAAGAACAAACTGAAAATCAATAGTTAGAAAGTATAAAGAAGTACCAAACAGAAATCATAACATTGAAGAGTACTATAATTGAGTTGAAAAATTAATAAAGGGGTTCAAGAGAATCATGTCTAGATTAAGAAGAGGAAAGGATTAATGAACCCAACGGCTTGTCTTTGAAAATCATGTGACAAAGAGCAAAAAGAAAAGCACAATAAAAAACTGAGTTTAAGAAACATATGAGATGTAATTAAACATTACAACATATGCAACATTGATGTTTCAGAAGGAGAAGCAACAAAGAAAAAGAAACAGAAAACATTTAAAATATAATCATAGAAAACTTCCTAAGCCTGAAAAAGGAAGTAAAAATTCAGATCAAGGAAGCTCAAAGGACACGAAGTAAGATGAATATAAAGAAACCCACACAAAAAAATATCATAATCAAATTGTCTTTGTTAAAGACAGAGAGAGTTTTAAAACCAGCATGAGTAAAGTGAATTGTTTCATTGAAAGGAACCATGGTAAGACTATCAGTGGATTTGTTTCGGTAGAAAATACAGGCCAGAATGAAGTGGGATGATACACTCAAAATTCTGAGAATAAAAATTGTGAGCCAAGAATATTATACCTAGCAACTATGTCTTTCAAAAATAAACGGTGATAAAGACTACTAGAAAAACAAAATTTGAGTTTATCACCAAATTTAACATTACAAGAAATGTTTATTTAACATTTCAAATTTAACATTATAAGAATGGGGTTTCTTTAAGCTGAAGGAAGAAGACACTAATTAGTAACATAACATTTATAAAAGTATAAATATAACCCATAAAAATATGTATGTTGTCAAATTCAGAATTGTAATGGTTATAGGTAAATCATTTAAATGTCTAGTATAAAGGCTAAAAGATAAAACTATTAAAAACAAAAGTTACAGTAATTTGTTAGCAATACAACTTTTAAAGACAAATTGTGACATAAAAAACACAAAATGGGAGAGGAGGGTTAGTAAAAGTGTGGAGTTTATGTATGTAATCAAAGTTAAGATGTTATCAGCTCAGTATAGCCAATTGTAATTATAGTATCTTTAATTTAAGCCTCAGTGTAGCTAAAAATCAAAATCCTGTAACATATACAGAAAAGATAAAAAGATTCAAAGCATATCATTACAGGAAGCCATCAAACCACAAAAGAAGAAAGGAATAGAGAAAGAAATAAAGGATCTACAAGATAACCAGAACACAATGTATAAAAAGACACTAATAAGTCTTTACCTATAAATAATCACTTTAAATACAAATGGATTAAATTCCTCAATAAAGCAGCATAGAGAAGCTGAATAAATTTTAGAAAAGATCCAACTATATGTTGCCTACATATGACTTACTTCACCTGTAAGGAAATTCATAGATTAAAAACAAAGGAGTGGAAAAGTTATTTCATGCAAATAGAAAAAGTAGAAAGCAAGAGTAGTTATACTTATTTAAACAAAATAGACTTTAGGTCAAAATTGTAAAAAGAGACAAAGACAGTCATTATAGAGTGATAAAGTGAAGTCATTAAGAGTATATAACAATTGCAGATATATATCCACCCAATATCAGAGCACCTAAATATATAAAACAAAATATTAAGAGACTTGAAGAGAGATATAAACTGCCACACAATAATAGTGGAAAATATCAATAACCCACTTTCAATATTGGACAGATCATCCATGCAATACAATACATAGCACTAAATATGTCATTGAGATAGAAAGTCAGCAAATGACATTGGACTTAAAGGGACTTTAGAACATTTAGACCTAACAAATACCTACAGAATATTCTGCCCAACAGCTGTAGACACATGTGCTCTCATGAGCACATGGAACATACTCCAAGACAGACCATATGATAGATCACAAAGAAGTCCCAATAAATTGTTTAAAAATCAAAATTATATTATTTTTCTCAGACTGCAACAAAATAAAAAAGAAATCAATACCAAGAGGAACTCAATAAATTATACAAATACATGTAAGTTAAACAATATGCTACTGAAAAATCTTTGGGTCAATGACAAAATTAGAATGAAATTTTAAATTTTTTGGAAAATGAATACAAATGGAAACACAATATATTAAATCCTCTGTGGTATAGCAAAAACAGCCTGAAAGGGAAACTTATAGTGTTAAATGTCCACATCAAAAATATAGAAAGATTACACATTAACAATCTAATGCTGCACTTCAAGAAACTAGGAAAACAAGAACCAGACTCAAAGCTAGTACAAGAATAGGATTAACAATAATCAGATCAGAAATAAATGAAATTGAAAAAAAAATACAAAGGATCAACAAATGAAAAGTTGTTTCTTTAAAAAGACAAAGAAAATTGATATACCACTAGCTAGACAGACCAAGAAAAGAAGAAATAAGATCCAAATAAATTTTGTCAGAAATGAAAAAGGAGACATTGCAGCTGATACTATAGAAATACAAAGATCATTATGGACTCCCATAAACAACTATGTTCTCACAAGTAGAAACCCTAGAGAAAAATCAGTGAATTTCTGGAAACATACAATTTCCCAAGATTGAAGAAGTTACAGAAATCCTGAATAGGCCAATAATGAGTAGTGAGATTGCATCAGTAATACAAAATACCACCACATCAACAACCAAAAAAGCCCAGAACTTTATGGATTCACAAATAAATTCTATCAAACACACAGAGAAGAACTTATACCAATCCTCCTGAAACTGTTCCAAAAAATCAAGGAGGAGGTAAATCTTCTTAGCTCATTCTATAAAGCCAGTATTACTCTGATACCAAAGTGAGACAAGAATGTAAATACAAAAATTAAACTAATAGAGACCAATGTCTGATGAACATAGATGCAAAAATTCTCAATAAAGAACTAGCAAATCTAATACAACGCACATCACCAAAATAGTACACCATAGTCAAGTGGGTTTCACTCAAGGGATACAAAGATAATTTAACATATGCAAATCAATAAATATGATTTATTGCATAAACAGAATTAGGGACAAAAACCATATGATCATCTCAATAGATGCAGAAAAAGCATTTAATAAAATTTAGCGTCTCTTTATGATAAAAACCCTCAACACACTAGGAGTAGAAGGAACATAACTCAAAATAATAAAGGCCATATACAAACTCACAGACAACATTAGAGTTAATGGGAAAAATCTGAAAGCATTCCCCCTAAAGACTGGAACAAGGCAAGGATGCCCACTTCCTCTATCTTAGAAATTAAAATAATTTCTCAATAGTGTCCAAAAATATTTAAAAGTCAACTTAACCAAGAAAGTAAAAGATCTGTATACTAAAATCTATAAAATACTGATGAAAGAAATTGAAGATACAAATAAATGGAAAGATATCCCATGTTCGTGGAATGGAAAAATTGGTATTGTTAAAATGTATATACTAAATAAAGTGATCTGTAGACTTAATGCAATCCCTATCACAAATCAATTTTATTCTTCATGGAAAGCAGAAAAAATTTATGAAATTTCCCAAAAGATCCCAAGTAGCTAAATGAATCTTGAACAACAGAACAAAGCTGGAGGCATCATATTATCAGATTTCAAATGGCTATAGTGCTTCAAATAGCATGGTACTGAAAAAAAAAAAAAAAAAACAGACACCTTAACCAGTGGAACAGGAAAGATGACCCAGAAATATACCCACATGTAAGGTTAGTTTAAATCATTTTCAATAAAATTGACAAGATCACATTTTGGAAAGGACTGATGTTTTGAAAACTAGATATCCACACACAGAAGTATGAAAATAGACCCTTATATTTTTATACAAGAGTCAACCTAAATAGGTTAAAAACTTAAAGGTAAGGCCTGAAACTATAAAACTCCTAGAATAAAACAGGAGAAGAGCATCATAATACTGGCCCAGACAGAAATTTCTTGAATATAAGCCCTGCAACATAGGCAATGAAAGCAATAATAGACACATGAGATTTCATCAAACTAATATATGTGGAATCATAATAAGTTTAACTCACAGAAGTAGGGTATAGAATGGCGGTTTCCAGGGACAGGATGATAGAAAGTGGACTGGGAAAAGAGAGGCATTAGTCAATAAGTCTAAAGTTACAGCTAGGAAGAATAGGTTCTGTTGTCCTATTGCACATTATGGTGACTGAATGGTGGTCAATAATTATGTATATTTAAAATAGTTATATAAAGGATTTTAAATGTTCTCACTAAAAACAAAAATTACATATTCGAAGTGATGGATATGTTAATTCACCTGATTTGATTATTATACATTGTATACATGTATCATAGTATCATATTATATCCCACAGATATATACAATTATTATTTGTCAATTAAAAATTAAATAAAACTTTGAAACTACAATAGTATTTAAATTTCCAATTGTCTCAGATGCCAATGTTTAGCAATTTGCTTGAATTGGTATTCAAATAAGCCACACATTACAAATAGTTAATACATCTCTTAAGTCTCTTTAGATTTTAGGTTCTTCTCCATCCCGCCTTGTAATGTATTTGTCAAAGAAATTGGATCATTCATCCGGTAAAGCTTCCCACAAGGTAAATTTTGGTTCAGCTTTTGGGAAGCTTTACCATTTGGTTGTCGTTGAACATTTGTTGTTCCACATTATGTACACATATTGTACATACCATTCTGTCTTTCATACCTTTATTAAATTGAATTGGGAGACTTGATCTGTGATTCAAAGTTGGTTAAAGTTGGAGAGAGATTTATTTATACAAAGATTTGTAAATTTCATCAGATATGTAGTGTTTGCTTCCTGATCCTTGTAATAGAAACAGCGCTTAATGATCAGTGCTTATATGTACTAATTCATTAGGTTTGGCAAAATTATGATGTTCTAATTCTACTATTTCTTCTTCATTTATTAGCTGGAATACTTTAATAAAGAGAAAATTTGCCTCATCTTTGTTCTGGTGATTTAGCTGTATGAAAAAATGTGATAAAATGCTCACTTCTGTGCTTTTTATAAAGTTTCCAATGGTGACTAAAAGTATTTTTTTCCTTTAGCACCATATTGTACTCAAATATGTGTATATGCACTCAAATATATATAGACATACTCACATATGTATAAAATAAACAAAACATATGTATAGTTTTAAACATATGTACAGTTTTATACATATGTTTTGTTTAAATTCATTGCAGAAATCAAATGGAGTGATGCTCAAATTACACCACTCTTGGCCAATGAAATCTTACTTGAATTAACTTCAAATTTGTTTAGACTTCATTCTAGATTATTTTGGAATATCTTGTTACATTGGATAACAAAAACTCTTTCAAAGAGTTTCCAAAATAATCTTACACATTTCCTGTACTAGGCTTGGAATTTGTCATTCTGAAAAGCCATTTGGTGAAAAACGGCTTTTCAAGATTACAGTCTGTGAGCTACAGGGGCTCTTTGCTACAGTTTATCATGTTGTATTTCCAAGGCATTTTCGGGGAGCAAAGCTAGAAAAACACACACACACACACACACACACACACACACACACACACACACACTGAATTCCAGTACTCTAGGAGTGATGATAGATTTAGAATATCATATGATATTTAATTTGATGGATTCCAGAATACACATATCCAACAGTCTCAAAAACAAATAACAGATAAGTACATAACAGCAATATCATCAACATGTTTACTATAAAACATTTGACTATTTTGTTTTTGTTTCTCCATCTGAGAGTGTATCCTTGGGAATTTAGCATCAAATGACTGGAGTTTTAGAGTCAGTTATAATAGTTCCACTCTGAATATGCAACCAAATAGAAAAACAGTCTCATTGTTCCACATAACCTTTCAATTTCTTAATGATCTGATTCTAAAATCAAATGTAAAAAACAAAGAATATTCAAAGATGTCTAGTTTCTATCTCTGTGCCTCCTACAGTATTCCCATTTTCTCCTTCAGCTGTGGTTAAGCACGAGGGCACATGCGTGCGCACACACACACAATTTTCTATTCTTATTTTTCTCAGATAAATGGCAGCATCCTATACATTCTTTTTATCCTCTTTATTTTCATTCAACAGATAGTCCAGAAAACTCTCCAAATTTAGATGTAGGGATAGTTCTTATAACTTTAAAAAACTGTCTATTACTCCATTATGGGTACTGCATTTACGCATACAGTCTCCTACTGATGACTACCTGGGTTATTTCTAGCCTATTGATATTTCAAATATTGGTGCAAAGAATGCCTAGAGCATACAATTTTTTAATATTTTTGCCTGTGTATCTGCAGCTTCAGTTCCTAGAAGAGAAACTGTTGGGTCAAAAGAAAAATGAATATATAATTTTTCTTGAAATCACCATCTATGCCTACACAGGCCTTTATTAATCTGCATTCTCACCAGAGATACATGAGAATGTCTGATTTCTCCCCACAGCTTTGACAGCAGAACATGTTGTCAAACATTTCTTTTGTTGCCAATTTCACAGGTGAGAAATGGTATCTTATTTCAGTTTTACTTTTCATCCTTCTTATTGTGAGTGAATGTGAGCATATTTTCAAAGGATTATAAGTCATATGTGTTATGATTCATATTTTCTTTCTATGAATTTTATGTTCATGTTGTTATGAACTTTATCTTAATATTCTTAGTTCATTAGTCTTCAGAGATATTCTACTAGTTTCTCTATTGTTATGTCTTTTATATATTGGAAATATCACTTTTTTGATACAAGTTGCAAGTAATTTTTCAATTTGTCATGTCTTATACTTTACTTGGCTTTCTGTTTTTTGTAACCATGCAAAAGTTTTTCGTTTTGTGTAATCACATCTACCTATCTTTTCACTTATGGTCTCTAGATTTTGAGGACTAGGAAAGTTGTTCACAGTCTCTGATGATAAGAGAATTCCTCTAAAGAATTCTTTATTAATTTTTCGACTTTTATTTTGCAACAACTATAGATGTACAGAAAGTCGCAGGATTAGTACAAAGAGGTCCCACGGGCCTTTTACCCCATTTTCCCCAATGGTAATACGTAGTTATAGAACAATACCCAAGTAATGAAATTAACATTAGTACAACTCCCACCATATTTAGATTTTGCCCGGTTTACAAGCACTCATTTGCAGATGTGTGTGTTTCAATGCAACTTTATCACCTTTGTAGATTTGTTAGCCAACACACAATCAAAACACAGATTTGTTTCATTACCTCAAATATCCTGCTCATACCACCCCTTTATAATCAACACCCTTTCCCTAACTGCTGATAACTGCACATTCTTTCTTAATCTCTACACTAATACCATTTTAAGAATGTTATAAAAATGGAATTCTGTAGTATGTGACCTTTAAAGATTGGGTTTTTCACTCAATACCTTTCCCCCTTGAGATCCATCCAAGTAGTTGTATCAACAATTTCCCTTTTTTTATTACTGAGAAGTATTCCACTATATGGATGTATCACACATAACTGTCTACCTATTGAAGAGGATTTAGATTGTTAGTAATATTTAGCTATTACAATTAAAGCTGCTATGAACATTCCTGTACAGGTTTTTGTGTGGACATATTTTACGTGACAGAAAAATGCCATATTAAAATTAAAAGGGCACATTACATACTAGAGGGGAAAAAAAGAGTAACACTACTAAGAAAAATTCTGGATTTTCCTAACATAAAGAAAAGAATAGCTTCTTTTCATTAAGCTAAGTGTCCAGAAGCATAATTGCTAAGCACTAGTGTGAGTTTATATTTAGTTTTTAAAACATCTATTATTTTTCTATTGCTGTCATAACAACCTTAATGACTTAAACATCACAAATTTATGGCCTTATGGTTCTTATAATTCTAGTGGTCAGTGGTCTAAAATGGTCTCATTGGGCTGACATCAAGGTGTTGGTAGGTCTGTGCTCCTTTCTGGAGGCTCTAGGGAATAATCCATTTATTTCATTTATTCTCCAGCTTACAGAGGAGCTACATTCCTTGACTGTGGCTTTATTCCTTCATCTTCTAAGAAATTAACATCACATTTCTCCAACTCTTCTTTTGTCATTGGTCTGTCTTTTTGACTATAACCAGGAAAACTTCTTTGCTTTTCAGGACTCAATTGATTAGATTGGGCCCACCCATATAATCCAGGTTAATCTCCCCTTCTCAAGGTCCTTGCCATTAATCACATCTATAAAGTCTCTTTTGCAATCTAAAA